>NC_040044.1:24601222-24759882 GCF_003713205.1 Coffea eugenioides | reverse complement strand
TGTTTCTTGAATTATTGATACTCCATATTTACTGTTTTGTAAATGTTGTAATTGTTTCTGGACTTATCATTTGATTTATGACATCATTGAAAAGAAATATTGTTAAACCGATTTGATTACTGATTTCTGGTTACTCGCTGAGCTTCTAGCTCACCCCAAAAATATTTTATTCCCCTCCACAGGGCTCAAAGCGAAGGAAGGCTTGCAGTACTTGTGCGCGTGATTGGATGGCCTTTATGTTGTACAGTTTGGATTTAGAATCATTTTATGTATAGTTGGGAATTGTTTCCGCTTCGCTTTTGACATGTAATTATTGGAGAATGTGATGTAATATTTGAGATTTATATTGTAATCTGTTTGAGGAATGTAGTGAACGACTGAGTCCCGGCGAGAGCCGGGCAGGCGGCCCGCCGAACCCTCTGGTTCGCCTTAGGGGGAGGTGGGGTCGTCACAAAATTCCTTCAAAACAAGTTTTAATTCATATATGAGCTTGAGAAGAACAAGGGTTTCACATTTTTTTAACTCTTCATTTGAGGCCGAATTGGAGTGAAATTTTTGGGGGTTTCTTCACCATTTGCATCCATAATCATCAACAAACAAGTTTAAGGTAACAAATCAAATTCAAATGTTGTCATTTGAATTTTGCCAATTATCACTTTTTCTAATTTTGGCCAATTTCGAATTTTTTCTCATTTTGTGATGTTTGATGCTTTTTATTATGCTTATTGAGCTTGTTGATGATTATTGGTGATGTTTAACTCTTGGGTTTGTGATTATTTGGTAAATTTATCAATTTTTAGCTAATTTTGAGGATTAATTTGATTTGATAATTATTAGCTAAATTCTTGAGTTAATTGGATTAAAGAAAAATGTAGGAGATTAATGGATTGCTCTAGGATATTTACATGCCAAATTTAGGCTTAATTGGCTTATCCTTTGATTTTTGGCATGTTTATTCTAGAAATTTTGGTGAAAAGGAGAATTAATGATTTTTTTAAGTTTAAAAGTCATGGTTAAGGTGTTATTAACACTTAATTATACTTATTTAGGTCGTCTGGGAGTAAGTTGTGCATTTGTTTAATTGCTTCCTCTAATGGGCTTTATGTGCTTAAATGTTTCAATTATAAAATAAAAATAAAAGGAGCACTTGTTGATTGATAATCAATTGTGATGCTTACTTATGATGTTAATTGCTAATAAGTTGATAAGTTTGTCTCTTTAAAGATAAAGGTAAATGAGTATTCGTTATCTTTATCTAGCAAAGTACCTATGAAATGAAGTTAATGTTTAATAATTGAATTTAGGTACAATGGCTCGCACTAAGAAAGTTGGGGTAAAATCTCCCCCTCCTAATAGGAGAAGAGAAGCTTCGACGTCTAGACCACTGCGCATGAAAAGAAAAGCAAGTAGACGTCTTGTACTTGATGACGAACTCTCATCCGAAGAAGAGACTCAACAACAAGAAATTCAATAAGAGGAACAAGAGGAGCAAGTCCCTTTTGACAGGTTACGCTTTACCTCCGCCGAAAATAAAGCATGGTACAATGCGAGGAGGGGAGTTAAGGTGTTGGTTGAGAAGGATGTCACTCTGGATGTTGAGGAGGTCTACCATCTCAAGGCCTCCTTTGCCAAATTGGGATAGGGGAACTTCTTTAATATCCCAAATATCTATTATGAGGAGTTTGTTCGAGAATTTTACGCAAATGTGAAAGACAAGAAGGCTTTTCATTTCGACACAGAAGTGATTACTAGTAAAGTGCGAGGAAGAAGAGTTCGACTCCATAGAACTGATTTGGAAAGATATCTTCAAGTTCCGGATGTGGGATATAAGGTTGATTTGAAGAAATCTTTCAAACCTCGTGATTTGGACTCTTGGAACATGCTAGAGGCACTTGTACGCTTGGGGGTTGAGTACATGGCTACTCGGAAGACTGGGCGATATTTGTGATACCTCGACTTTTAGGATAATGTTTTGTTTTAGTTTCAAAGAGGATATTACGGTTTCTTTATTTTATTTTTGTTTTAAGACATTGTTTTGGTTTAAAGACTAGAAACCGTACTTGTACTCAAAACCCTAGTTTTACTTGTGACTAACAAGTTTTTCTTAAATCCCTCATATTTTACTCAAAACCCTAATTTTAATTTATGGAATTGTAAAATTCCTCATATTTTTCTTAAAATTTCTTTTTATTTGGAATCCATTACCTTCTAATAGCTATACTGCTCATTTACATCCCTAATGGTTGGAATAAAGACTCGAAATTAAGAGTTTTCCCTTTTGCATTCATCATTATGGTAAACTAACGTTTTTACGTCTTTTAGTAGTGTGAGTAATCGGATGGAATGTGTACTAAATTTGGTTGTTAAGAGTGAGTTTTAGATAAGAAAAAGTGTGTGATTAGAAGTAATAATAATAAGTTAGTGAATTATAAGTTAAAACCCTAGTACGTGCGAAATAAGGAAAATTGGGTTGAACCGATGTGCACCGTTCGTTATCGATTGAGTGCACCACTTGACCACCACTTTATTACCTTAATCTCCTTATTATTAATTGAACAAAATCAGCTCTAAATATCTTCTCAATGCAGCCGAAATTGTGGACAAAAAAACAAGAAAGAAAAGAAAATTTTGACTTCCAATCAAAGTGTAACACTTGTCCAACTTTGACCCAAATCAATTCCTACCTTTTTTATCTTTCTTGGAGCTCATTTCAGCCTTCATTTCTGCACCTTTCAGCCGTGAGTTGAAGAGAGAAAAGAGAGGAAGGAAAGCTAGCAACTTCACCTTGAATCCATCTTAGTTTGAGTGAAAATCCAAAATCCAAACTGATTAAACTTTCATTTTAGTGCTTAGATAGTTGTATGTGGTAAAAGTTTGGGATGAAAGTATTTGGTTTCACACCTACAAGGAGTTTCTAGAAGGTACCATGGCTGTCTTTCTTATTTCTCTTCCTTAATCATGTTTAAGTTTGGATAGAAACTCCTATTCTTGGCTAATGATGGTTATTTAAGTAGTTTTGATTGATATGGTGGATGTTTAGCTAGGGTTTACATTTTCAGCCTAATTATGGTTATTTATTTAGTAATGGATGTTATAGAGTTAGTAATTTTTGGTTTTGATGATGGAATGCTTATTAGATATGAAATTCTAGAGAAAAAGTTCAAATTTCAGAAGTTGAAACTAAATTGTTTAGCTTCTGACCAGCATTATTCGTCCATGTTAGGAGCCGATTCAGGCTTAGGTCAAAACATAAAAGTTGTAGGAAATGATATTATATAGTTTCTTGTAAAATTTCAGCTCAATCGGAGTATTGTAGCATATGAAATGACCAAAATACCCTTGACTGCCAAATGTACTGTTTTGCAGATAGTTTTATGTTTTCCTCTAAGATGTCACATTTTGATATTGAAAATGCACGAATTGGATGTTGATGTCTTCATGAGACTTGTATTTCTCTGTTTTAGCTTCGAAACAGCATAAATTTTACCCCAAACCGATAGGCGTAGCTTTAGTTGTGACCGAAACGCCAAGAGACGTTAAATCTGTCATTTAGCTATTTGCCTTTAAACTTGATTTCCGGTTGCCTTGTTAAGACTTGTGTTGTAATTGGATTATTTTGAGACTAGTTGAAGGGCTATTGTGGTAACATTGCCTATGTGTGACATTGGGGCTGATTTGAGGAAAATAATGAAGCCATAAATGGCTGAAAAATAGGTAAACACAAGGGGCATGCCGCCCAAATTTTCACTAGAGGTATAAACCAGCCTTTGGAATTCTGGCTCTGTAATATGCAAATTCGACCTGGATCCACTGAAAACTCGAATGAGTTGTCTTCATAAAAGTTGTAACCCTTTGTCTTAGCTTTGAGACTCTACCTAATACACCTTGATCCGATAACCACAGCTCTAGTTATGGTCAAAACCGTACAACCCGTTTTCATACCATTTTCATTTCTGTGCACGTGCACATGCATTTCTTGGCCGTTTTTTCCGTTTTAGTCCTTATTTCCATTTGTGATAGTTTTTTGACTGATGGTTGAGTATAATCTTCTATCACAAGCAGCGACGAACCAGAAGGAGTCGGTGGACCCGTATAAAGTACCTTGATTTACGTGCTAACTATTTTGAGTGAGTAATTGGGTTGGTTTATATGATAAATTGTCAAAATACCTTGTATATGTTAAATGGGTATTTAGACGAGGGTGTACTTTATCTCGCTCGACCTAAACCCGTCCTTTGTTCTTGATTTAATCTATGAGCATACATGCCTTGTGTTGAGTATCACCCTTTTGCTGTGTGCTGTTGGGGTGAATACTTTGTTGAAAGATATCATCTATTGAGAGATTGGATATCTCAGGGCCTGGTTCCAATCCGGTTCCAAGAGTAGATGAACTATTCGAGCCAGCCGGGGCTTGGTCGAAATTAGTTCCATGCTAACCTTGGGATTTTGTTCTTTGTTAAATCTTTGATTAAAACTAAGTGATTTTGTTTTGTTGTGTGCTGTTCACTAGCCAGCAGAGGTTGATAAGGTGAACAGGAAAAGTTAAGTGGAGTCTACGGACTATGAGTAGTTTGGTTGACGGAGTGTCAACAGGCGTTCAAATTCGGGGAAATGAACTGATTTTGAAGCCACCCGTATCCTACCATTGTGATGTTACATTTCTGTTTATTGATGTGAAATATCTTGGTTTACATGTTTATTTGGATGTGATTTTACATTTTTACCTCCGATTATTCACTAAGCATATAGTTTATCCCATTTCATTTGTTTTCCTTAGTAGGGGTCGACGCGGGGAAAGCTCGGGAAGGTGTATAGACTTTTGGTTTATAGAATAGTTGATTTTGCCCCTAGGACTTGTTATAAGTTGACTAGTAAGATGTATATATTTGTTGTGGTGGTTATGGTTAGTAACTTTTTTAGGGTTTACTTTCTGGTACTAGTGGTATGTATGGCTTGATGTAATTGTTTATACAATTTTGAAGATGTAATAGTGTATATAAAACTTTCTTGTAGCGTGAAATGTATTTTCTCGTTTTAGAGTATCGAGTCCTAGCGCGAGTTAGGCAGGCGATCCGCTAATCCCTTTGGTACGCCTCTGGGTACGGTGGGGTCGTCACAATATTCCGTATTGACTTTATCATTTCTGGAATCGCAATATCATCTAATTTACCTGTTTGCCTCCAACATTATTCCGAGAGCATGTGGAACCAATGAAGCGCGTACAAGTGATATCTATTTCTTGGATAAGATGGAGCATGGTCTAGGCAACATCCAAGGCATTCCATTGGGAAGCATTATCGTCAACCACATGTGGGCTGTGGTTCGCAGTAACAACGTCAAACACGCTTTCCCATATGCTCGTTTCTTGTCCTTGGTGTTTCAAAGGGTTGGAGTGGATTTCTCTAACGCTATCCCTACATGCCTTAAGAAGAAAGATGTCTTTACATTGAATTTTTGTAGGTTTATTTTGAAGAGTAAAGACGCACGTGGTCCTTTGACTCAAGGAGGTGCTCAAGGAGACATTCGGCACGAGGAGGAAACTGAAATGGAACGAATTGAAGAAGCTCAAGGGGTTGAGACAACTACCCCACCGGTCTCAACTGAACCGTCTTCCTCATATCGTCCAACGTCACCCCAAGACACTCAGTTGTTTCTCAAGAAAATAATGGATAAGCTGTTTTGCGTCGACACTGAGGTGAATAAAAGTCGACAAGAGAACAAACGGAACTCTGAGCGTCTTCGTCGCATCGAGTCAAGCTTGGTATTGAAGCTCCTCCGACTCCACCCTCTTCACCTGACCAAGTGTGTGACGGCCCCACTCCTCCCTAAGGCGAACCAGAGGGTTGGCGGGTCGCCTGCCTGGCTCTCGCCAGGACTCACTCACTCACATTAACTTCAGAGATAACATTACCATCGGATAACTGAACATCCACTCTTAAATACATCTCCAAACAGATTAAAACATAAATACATTTATGCATTACAAACCACAGAGTGAAATCATAAAATTCAAATACATTCATACAATGCAAAACAAAACTCCGGGTTTGCACTTTTTCGGCTTCAAGTGGCAACCCAAGACGAAAGATACCTAGTCTGATTCAAAACAATATTCATAAAAGGTAAAAGCAGACTTCAGGTCTCTCAAATGCCAGAACCTGTCCAGGAAAACAAGTAACGTGGGGTGAGCTAAAGCTCAGTGGTGCCCCAAACATGCATTTATATAAAACAAGTAGCAAATAATAATTCCAACTAAATTCAACAAGTAGGAAAGCGTATAACAGCACAGGGTAGGATACAGGGCTCTCAGGAGCCATTCTTCCCAAGCTTGATCAAAATTAACCGCAGTTGACCCTCTGTCAACTTTCCCTATCTGAAGTCCAAGTAGATCTTTTTTTTTCCTTATCACGCTCCGATCAACTTACTCCCACCGGGCCCGTTCTTTTCACGAGAGGGTTTGGTATTACTCGAGTGTACCTTTATATAGCTTAGTCAAAGGATTCACCCAACGACGTCACAACAAGTGGTTACGAAGTCAGGATAAGAGGCCCTCCCACCCTAAGGTGTGGTACATTCCCCTGCCTGGTGGTTTAGTTGACGAGTCCACGCTCCAGTCAACAGTTGCAAGGTTTTTGGTACTTGAGTTAGGATAAGAGGCCCTCCCACCCTCAGGTGTGGTACATTCCCCCACTCAGTAGTTAACTAGAGCGAGCAAAATATTCGAGAAAACATTTCAAGCAAATCACCACTCGAAAGGGCTAGTGCGATAAAGTACACACTGCCCATTTCGATGGATCAGGAAAACCACTATCCGATTATCACATAACAAGTCAAAAAAGCACTTTAACAAGATAAACATAGAACAAGCAAGGACACTCACCAAAAGTGAAGCTCAAAAGTCAAGCTGGGAATCGAAGTCCACGTCCTCGCTAAACCCTAAAAGACCAAGTTTTAAAACTATAAGTTGTACTATACAAGTTCTTGGTTTATATATGAAAGATTATCCGGTATATAACTAGTTTATCTTCTTAAAGTAAATCCACAATTCTCTTAGAATTAAAACTAGTAAAAGTGATAAAGTTTTTTGTATGGTTTCTTTGAAGGTACTTTCTTTCTAGAGGTGCAAACCAGAACCCCCTTACTTCTAATAAGGTTTCTTGCCGAACAAGTTTTCTACACCTTTCATTTAAAGTTATTAAAATCTCGTGTTTTTAACAAATTTTCCCTAAAACAACTAGCCAGGGACAATTTTACGAAAAATCTAGAGTTTAGAAATTAATGCAATTATTTCCTAAAGGTAATAAGGCTAGTTTAAGCAAAGGAAAGAATTAACTAGTTGGCAAGGTTTTAAAAGTCCTGACACTCGAATTTTAGCATTATCGTACTATACTCAATTTCTATAGCTTGATACTAGGACAAAATATTTCAACAAAGCTTGGTTAAAAAGTACTCGAATTCAAGAGACCAAAACGGACTTTACGATTCCAAATCACTTGCACATTATATTCCAATTTGCCAATATAGCAAAATCACAATTCAAACATTAATTTCACTAGAGCTTCATCAATCATTAGCCCTAGGTCTCAACAAGTTCAATTCTAATCAAAATTAACCAAAGGAAGTCCAAGACATCAAAACAATTCCAAACCACAATTCATGGACTTTCCAAGTGCATTTCGGCCAGATCACTTAAACAACTCCACCAAAAATTTAACTCTTGTAAAAATTATCCAAATGGCCAAGAGCTTCATCAATCATTAGCTCTTGGCATCAAACAATCACTCCTTACAACAAATCAACCAGAAATTTAACCCAAAACATAAAGGAAAGTCACGGCCAGCTTAACTCACAAGTAACTCTAGAAATTCAGATTTTTTTTTCATCCACGGCTCAATCCGCAACATGCATGACCAATCAATTAATTAACTATCAGTTTTAATCCAAAGCCAGGTTCGGACATCATCAAAAGTCATCAACCAACCAGAATTTCACCCAAGTCTTCTCGGTTGGCTTGCATGCAAGCAGATTCTGTACCACTTCGATTTTCTTGCTTAATCAAGGCTGATTAGCCTCATGCAAAGCTTAATCATCCAGTTTTTAGTTAGCTAAACACACATCTAGGCTCAGATCACCTCAAATTAACGAATTAAAGCTGCAATTCCCAGCTCAATCTCTCGGCAATTCCCATCTTCTTCATAATCAGATTTTCATGTGACTTAATTCATCATCCAATTGCACAACCATCACATGCATGCTCATAAACAACTTCATCTACCTATAATTAACTAGTCTAAGTCCAGAATTTACCTCAACTTGAAGCTCAACTCACGCGACAAGCAGCTGCAATTATTCTCTCCTCTCGGCTTGCTAAGGAACTCGGGTATGGCTGGTCTGAGCTCGGTTAGTGCAGGCTGTGGTATTGGTTGTTGGAGTTGATCACAAGTGTTTGAAGATGGGGAAGGAAATGGTTAGTTCTCGGCAGTGATGAAGGAGATGAAGACAGATAGCTCGCACAAACTACCTCTTGCTCTCTCTCTCTCACTCTCTCTCTCGGACAGTTCAGAAATGCAGCTTGCCGACTCTCTCTCTCTCTCTTGCTCAAGCTTACAAACGAAATGGAGGAAGTGTTGGCTCTCGGTCCTCTTCACCAGCTCACGGATGGAATGAAGGAAGAACGGCAAGTCTCTCTCTTTTCTCTCTAGCTTACGGACAGAGAAGGAAGAAAAAAAAATACAGAGCTCGGCTCTCTCTCACTTCACTCTCGGTTCACGGTAGAAGAAGGAAATGGAAATGGAAGTATTGTGGTGAATTGAAGTTGGTGTAGTGGAGTGTATATAGTGGAGAATGGAACCGGCAAAGATGGAAGTGCTTGGATTTGAAGCTTGCCCAATGGGTTCCATGACTGCATGGTTAATTTGAGATGGAGGAAAGCTAATTTGGTCTTTTAACATCTTGTCCGACCTTCCACTTAATTCCTCACTTGTAATCTAATTCTAAAATTTTACCCCAAATGAAATTCGATAGCCTACTAGTATACTAGTCTCGCAAAATTCAATTATCGAGATTTTAATGTCCTAAGTGTAATTATAAAGGGTTTTGACCTAAAATCGGTTTCGTCTTAATTCTAGGTTCCCGTTGACACTTAACATTATTAGCACTTAGAATTAGCGATCAGAATTCAAAGAATTAATATTAAAGCAATAAAACAATCTAAATCAAGAAATATTATTTTAACTTGGCAAAGTTCAAATAGTTTAATATTTTGCACAATTAAATTATTTGTAACATAAGAATTATTATATTTTTTCCATACTTACTTAAGAACAAATGAAAATAAAATTTATTAAAAGTCTAAAATGCAAATGTAGTATGTATATATATATATATATATTTTCAAGGTTCTCACATCCTCCCCACCTTAAATGAATTTTGTCCTCAAAATTCTCACATTCTAAAGAAATAATTCGGGATATTTTCTCTGCATATCCTCTTCTAGTTCCCAAGTTGCCTCCTCTATTCCACGATTTCTCCATAGAATCTTCACCAAAGGAATTTTCTTACCTCTCAATTCTTTCACTTCTCTTTCCAAAATCTTAACTGGTCCTTCCTCGTAAGCTAGCGACTCATCCACCTCATTTTCTTCCAATTGCAACACATGGCTTGGGTCGGGGTGATATTTCTTGAGCATAGAAACATGAAATACATTGTGAACCTTGGCCATGCTCACAGGCAACCTCAACTGATACGCCACTTTACCGATTCGTTTCAAAATTTCAAAAGGTCCAATATACCTCGGCTTTAGCTTCTTACCCTCTTTGGACACTACTCCGCCCTTCAAGGGTTTAACTCTTAGAAAAACTTTGTCTCCCATTTCGAATTCCAAATCTTTTCCCCTTGTGTCGGCGTAGCTCTTTTGTCAACTCTGGGCAGTTTGAAGCCTTTCTCTAATTAGTTTCACTTTCTCATGAGTTTCTTCCATCCAAAGTATAGCCGTTGGGTCTAAAATTTTCTTCTCTTCCACTTCATCCTAATGAATCGGAGATCGACACCTTCTCCCATACAATGCCTCATAAGGTGCCATTTGAATTGAAGCGTGATAGCTATTATTATAGGCAAATTCTACTAAGGTCATATACTGACTCCATTTACCTCCAAAATCCAATACACACGACCTCAGCATATCTTCCAAAGTCTGAATTGTCCTTTCTGACTGCCCGTCTGTTTGGAGATGATAAACAGTGCTAAATTTTAACTTGGTCCCCAATGTCTCTTGAAATTTCTGCCAGAAACATGAAACAAACCTTGGATCTCGATCAGACACAATGCTTATAAAAATACCATGCAATCTCATGATCTCTTCTGTGTACAACTTGGCTAGTTTCTCCAAAGAAAAGCTCATGCTCACAGGTAGAAAATGTGCGGACTTGGTAAGCCTGTCAACTATCACCCAAACCGCATCAAATCCTTTTTGACTTCGAGGCAATCCCGTTACAAAATCCATGGTTATGTGTTCTCATTTCCATTCGGGAACTTCTAGTGGCTGTAATAGACCAGAGGGTTTCTGATGTTCAGCTTTTACTTGTTGGCATACCAGACATTTCTGTACAAATTCTGCCACGTTCTTTTTCAAACCGTCCCACCAGTATTACTCTTTCACATCGTGATACATTTTGTTCACTCTTAGGTGTATAGTATACCTCGATCGATGTGATTCTTCTAAAATTTCTTTTCTTAACCCTTCATCAACTGGAACCATAATTCGATCTCGAAACCTTAACATTCCTTCAGACCCTAATTTAAAGTCTAGGTTTTCTCTTTTTTGCATTTTCTCCAAATTTTTCTGGATTATAGGGTCCGTTTTCTGTGCCTCCTTAATACGCTCCAATAAGGGTGATTTCAACGACAAGTTTCCAAATAAAATCTTCAATCTCTCCAAGCGAGGGTTCCAACTACTAACCTCTTCTAACATGTCCCATTCTTTTACCATTAACCCCGCTACTTGGGCCTTTCTACTTAGGGCGTCTGCTACCACGTTGGCTTTTTCTGGTGGTAATTGATTGAACAATCATAATCTTCTAAAAATTCTACCCATCGCCTATGTCTCAAATTCAATTCCTTTTGGGAGAACAAGTACTTAAGGCTCTTGTAGTCCGTATAAACTTCAAATGTCACACCATACAAGTAATGTCTCCGTTTCTTTAAGGCAAAGACCACTGCGACCAGTTCTAGGTCATGCGTTGGATAATTTTGTTCGTGAGGCTTCAATTTCCTGGAGGCATAGGCAACTACCTTACCCTTTTGCATTAGTACGCATCCTAAACCTTCCCTAGAGGCATCAGAGTATACGACATAACTTTCTACTCCGTCAGGCAATGCCAACACAGGAGCTGATGTTAAGCGCTTCTTTAACTTCTGAAAGCTTGCCTCGCACTTTGGAGTCCAAATGAACTTATTATTTTTCTTTGTCAGCTCTGTCATAGGTCCAGCAATTTTCGAAAAGTCCTTGATGAACCGCCTGTAATAACCTGCTAAACCCAAGAAACTTCTAACCTCTGTTGGAGTTTCTAGCTGCTTCCACGTTGTGACTGCCTCAACTTTTGCCGGATCCACGGCAACTCCATCTTTGGAAACTTTGTGCCCTAAAAAAGAAATTTCTTCCAGCCAAAACTCGCACTTGCTAAATTTAGCATACAGCTTATGCTCTCTTAAGATCTGCAGAACTATCTCCAAGTGTTTAACATGTTCTTCTCGAGTCTTAGAATATACTAGGATATCATCAATAAAAACTACTACAAACTGATCCAAATACTTTTTAAAGACTCTTTGCATTAAGTCCATGAAGGCAGCTGGTGCATTGGTTAATCCAAATGCCATGACTGCAAACTTAAAATGTCCATATCTTGTATTAAAAGCAGTCTTATGTATGTCTTCCTTCTTAATTTTCAACTGATAATACCCTTGCCTCAAATTCAGCTTGGAGAAAACTACTGATCCTTGCAGCTGGTCGAATAGGCTGTCAATCAGTGGTAGAGGGTATTTATTTTTAATTGTACCTTCATTTAATCCTCAATAATCAATACACAACCTTAAACTTCCATCCTTTTTCTTAACAAATAGAACAGGTGCTCCCCATGGCGAATCACTTTCTCTAACAAAACCTCTCTCCAACAAATCCAGTAATTGAATTTTCAATTCTTTTAGCTCTGCAGGAGCCATTCGGTACGGAGTTTTAGAAATCGGAGCCGTTCCCGGTACTAGTTCAATCTTGAACTCCACTTCTCTCTCTGGAGGTAATGTTTTTAATTCTTCAGGAAAAACATCTGGATATTCCCTTACCACTGGCACATCTTCCAACTTTACTTGGTCACTGGGAGCATTAATCAGGAAGGCTAAGAAACCTTGCGCTCCTTTATACAACATTTTCCTTGCCCAAATTCCCGAAATTATAGCAGACGATGCTAACCTGCCTTTCACATCCAATTTCAGGGTTGCTTCCCCGGGAATCCAAAATTCTAACACTTTTGCTCTACAATCAAGTTTAGCATGGTAATGAGCTAGAAAATTCATTCCTATAATAACATCATACCCTTTTATGTCCAAACTGACTAGATCTACTAGCATCATACGCTCTCCAACCCAGAATTCGCAGTTCTTATAGGCCAGGCTAGTGATTATGCTTTTATTATCCATGGGTGTCCTAACTTCAAGATCAAAGGGTAATCTAATAGGTTTTACATCAATTCCGGACATAAAAGTTGGATTCACAAATGAATGAGTTGCGCCAGGATCAATTAATACTCTAGCTAATCGGTGAAAGATTGGAAGAGTACCTTCCACGACTTCCGAGGAATCAGGTACGGGTTGATCGTCTATGGCATACACCCTGGCAGGAACCTTCGGCCTACTTCCTCTAGAAGTGGCTTGTCTAGCACTCGGGGTACCACCTTCTTGTGTTTTCGGACAACCGGCAATCTGGTGCTCGCTGCTTCCGCACCTCAAGCACTTTCCTTCTTTCCTCCAGCATCCGTCCTCGGTATGGCCCGCTTTCCTGCAATACCCACAAGTTACCTGAGGGGTTGTCACACGACCTCCTTGCGAGGCGTTCCTAGGTTGACCCCTTCCACTTGGTCCTCCTCTAGCTCCGATATCTCTCCCCCCGGCACCTCTTGCCCCAACTCCTTTCGCTAGAGCGCCTCGTGGTGCTCCAGGACTATTTACTCCACCCGTTCCTCGACCCACTTTGGCCGGTGGAGCATTTGCATAAGTCAGCTCCCGACTGCTGCTAGGGGCAAATCTTTTCTTGGCCTGGAAAGATTTTACTTGAGCTCTGGCAACTTCAACCCTTTGAGCTCTCTCTACAGCATCAGCAAATGTGTCTATCCGAACAGCAGCTAATCCCTCCTGGATCTCCACGTTTAGTCCCTGCACAAACCTCCTTATACGCCTTTGCTCCGTGGCTACCAATTCAGGAGCAAAACGGGACAATTTCATGAATTGAATCTCATATTCGGCGACACTCACCGCCCCCTGCCTACACTTGATGAAATCATCCTCTCTTTTCTCTTGGATGAGAGGAGGAAGAAACTTGGCGTTGAACTCCCTTGTGAAGTTCGCCGAAGTCTTGGGAATATGGTTCCTGTCCCAATTAACCCTAGCTAGGTTCCACCAGGAACGAGCAGCTCCCTCAAACTAGAATGCTGCGAAAGCCACTTGTCTCTCCTCCGCATAATTCAGAGCTGCAAAAATATCAGAGATCCTCTCCCACCAACCTTCTATTACCTCAGATTCTGGTCCTCCATAAAACTTAGGAGGTCCAAACTTCAAGATTCTCTCTAATGCCCGATCCTCAGTATCGATTGGGCCTCCTTGGTGATGCACTGGTCCAAGGGCTTGGTGCTCAGTCATGCACTCTAAGACATCAGTTATTCTATTGATCGCGGTGGCCACTGGTCTCCGGCCACGCCCTCTTGACCATGGTCTTGATTGACCTCAGGTTCCCTATCACCACCAACCTCGAGGTGTTGTCTAGTTGATCTCCCACGTTCTCTACCTCTAACATGCCGATCCATAACCTAGTTATGCCTATTGATGAAATAAAGCAATTAAGCGAGGATATTTTAATTAATTAAAAAAAAACATCAACATGAACATTGAGGAAAAGTAAAAGAAAACACTTAACATATATTCACATACCGAGGTTCATACAAATAGCAAATTAGGGTGCTCTCCAAAAGTATGGCACATAAGTTTAACAAATATATACAAACAATCTCTTAAACCAAAAATAGGGATGTAGTACCTCAAAAGTAGGCCATCAAACAAGACAAAATGTTATGACCTAAACTAGTGTCACCCTATCTAACCCCGAATACTTAGTTACAAGCAAATCAAACCTAGTCTAACCCTCAGCAGGGCTGCCAGGGGCAACGTCCTCCTCCGGATCCTCCTCCGGGTCCTCCCTAACACCCGCCTGAGCAGTACCCTGAATGATACCCATGACCTCGTCTATCATCATAGTGGCGTCAGCCATGATACCAGCACTCCTATCTCGTACCTCCTCAGCTACTCGAGTCAACCGAGACCTCTGTCTTTCTAACTCTTCACGAGCAGCCTCTGACCTAGCCCTCTCGGCTGCTAACCTCTGCTCTAGATCAGCTATGCGATCAAGTTGAGTATCAATCATGATGCTCAACTCCTCGACGTCCTGGGTCAAAGTGTGTGTCGCGCCCCACTTTTCGAATGAATGAATTGTGTGTGATGTGTGTGTGAAGTGTGGTGTGAACGTGTGCAAAATGAAAAGTAAAAAGGCCATGGGACTTTGGAAAGCGACGATTTGGCCAAATGAAATTTTAAAAAGGGTTTTTTAAATATGAAAACGGAGTCGCCACTTGGTATAGATTTGGGGTGTACCAAGTCACCCAAAAAGTGTTTTTTAAAGGCAAAGTAGTAAAACCCTTTTTAAAACGACTCCTAGTCCACGTAAGCCAAAGAAAAAGGTTCGGGGGTCACGTTTGACAAAGGGGAAGGCAAGGATAAAAATCCAAGGCACCCCTTTGACCTAGCCAAGGCTAGTTGCGCGACTTAACCTTACCTTTCCTAATTTTCTACCCAATATATGTTTGCACGTTGGATATGACTATATGAATGCAAAACGGAAAGAAAAATGCAATCCTAAATTCTACGATGTCTCTCGTGAGGCTTTTGGTCCCAAACCACATGAATTGTGGCGGCCAACAAAGGAAAACCCCATAGAGGTCGATTAATGCAAATGAGACTCAAATGTGCAAGTGTGGAAGTGTATGAAAGAAATTAAAAATCCAAGTGTTTGTGTGCAAGTGTATGGAAAGGTGCACGTGTGCAATTGTATGAAAATTCCAAGTGTTTGTGTGCAAGTGTATGAAATATAGTGAGAAGTGCATATAGGTGTAATTAAATGCAATTTTGTGAAGTAGAAATCAAAATGAACAATAAGGAAAGGAAAATGTGAATTGAAAAGAATAAGTGAGTGATAAATGAGAATGAATGAACCTAAGGGAATGCATCAGGTCGGGTGTGGGAATGACTCCTAACTTTTTCGACTTCGATTTTCCCTTTGATTAGAAGGCAAAACTAGCGTGCTAAGGCTATCGAGTAGCCACACTCGCTCGTTTCCCTTATCAGAAGGGGACCCTCAAGCAAATGGACCCTACAACTATCATGATATGCAAAAATCCTAAAATGAAGGGAAAGGGGGTTCGAGGAGCATGCCAAGTGATAAAACTAAGAAAAATGCATGATATGTGGTGAACAAACAAATGATATGCTAATGAGGGGAAATCCCTAAGGGTCTAGCGTTGGACTAGCCCATTCTATGAATTCCGACTAGCGTTGGACTAGCGGAAACGTACATTCATCCATTCCATTCATTCATGGCTATGAAAGCAAGTAGACATGCCAAAATACTCGTAAACACATAGCACATAGCATTTAGCATGCTCGACTAGATGCAAGAGCCTAATAAAGCAATTAAACATGTAGCAACAAAAGCAAGCAACCAGGGGGAAGGGGAAGTGGACCAGATGCTCTCCGAGCCCTATCTATTACAAGCCAAGAGGTGTACACATACCCCATAAAACTTAAAGGGGAAGGGGAAATGGACAAGATGCTCTCCGAGCACTATCTATTACAAGCCAAGAGGTGTACACATACCCCACAAAACTTAAATAAAATTAAAAGCAAGTAAATGCATGTAAGGAGGTAAGGAAAGCGAAATAGACAGGCATATTCACATAACACGTAGGAGCACATAGGAAAAATAAAATCAAGAATATAGAAGTTACCTCCCTTGCAATGGAAATCGAGTAGATGAGATATCAGCTTCAAAACAATAAAAAGGTCAAGGTACCAATTTATTTGGCAAAATCACAAAGGATGGAAAATAAGCATGAATTTGAATCAATTAAATCATGTAGACAATTCACATTTAAGAAGTCAAGAGAAGAAGGGACTTAATTGCAAAAATGAACAAAGTTTTGGGGTCAAAATTAAAGAAAAATAAAGTTCAGGGACCTATTTGCAATTAATTAAGGACCGACTTGAAAGAAGTTGAAAATGTCCAGGGCCACAGTACGATTAAGGAGAAATTCAGGGACTGATTTGCAAAAACGTTTTCTGGTTTCCTAATGGATCAGGCCACTTGGGCCGTTTCCTTTATTTGCTTGGGCCAAAGCCTTACAAGCCCAACCGAAAATTCAAAACAAAAAGGGAATGGGCCATCTTCACCTTTCTTGGGCCAAGATAACTTGGCCCAATCGAAAGTCCAAGGAAAACAAGTGGGCTAGTATAATATTTTGCTTCAAAAATTAGCCAACCAAAAAGATGGGCCTTGACCCTCTAGCCCAAACCAAAAGCATAATACTAAGCCCAATCAACATAAGCAAATCAATTAAAATTACTAAACCACAATTATGAATTAAATTCCAGAATAGATCCATCCAAAAAACCACATAAAATATGCAAACAGAGGATTAAGCTTAAAAGGGTGAAATTAGTTTGATTTTTCCAGATTTTGCCACGGTGAACAAGGGGGAGAATCGGGGGGCTAAAGTGTAATTTCCAAAGAGTTATTTCATGCAAGCTACGGGGAAGCTTTGCTTCAGCAATTTTTGCAACCAAACGCTTTTCTGCAATTTTTCTTTAGAACCAGTACGCCCGTTTTATTATGAGCGAGGCAACCTATGCGCAAAAACCAAATCATGCTAATAAGATTGACGAATGAATCTAGGCTACCAAACAAAACATACATCTTTAGCTAGAATCAAATTAACTCTCAACGATTAGAGTGAATCAAGTACGAAAGCAAAACAGAAGACAATTAACATCGAAACCCCCAAATTCCTTCCCATTTTATTGATTAGTAACTTTTGCCATCAAAAAACACTCCTTTACCAAATTTGGCAACTCACACAAAAGACAAAGGGGAAGGCTATGCGATCATGGCACGAATGACATAACTAAATTGATCTAATGAGAGTAAACTGCCAAAATTAACTAGACTAAAACCCCTGCCCATCTCCCCATGCGCGTGGACTACAAAGGATTTATTTACTCCTCATTCTCACTCGGACCTTTTGTCAAACAGAAAATGGGCGTTAGGAACTTCATTGATTGTCACTCCCACGAAGTCCCGGCTAACCCCAACATTATCAGAGAAACCAGAAATTACAACCCAATCAACAGACCGTATGCAACCAATCACGGAAATCATTATCTTGCTCACCATCCCAAATGCTAAAACTGGAAGTGCCTTTTTCGTCCAATCATGACAACAAGAAAACTCAAATTTCAGCATCTTGAACTTCCTAAAAAATGGTTAAGCAGGTAAACATGTCTGCTATAAGCGCAATCAACTTCATTAACTAAGCAAACAGAACTACTACAGAAGCCCACAATTTGTACAATTTTTGGCCAGGTCTGAAATGGGATTCACCGCACGAGTCATCATTCGAGAGGAATTTTTAATTGAGCATTTTGTCAAGCAACAAAAGAGCATATAAATTTAATGACTCTTTGTTCAATCAATGCTGTAACTAGCCCACAAATTTGTCAAAAACAAAGAAATTCAGCCCAGAAATTGCGCAGAGAATCAAGATTTCAGTCCAACTTAGCACGTAAGGCGCGGACAATCTAAAATCACGAACAGTAAATTAAACATTGACTTCAGGCAGACCCAGGGCTTCAGCAACCCAATCTCAACCCAGATATCGAACATCAAATTTTTCTCTCGAATACAAACATTGGGTAATGAATCGTATAAAAACTCCAAGCAATTGGGCTGTTCTACAAAGTGCAGCAAAAATCATTTTTAAGTGGGACTTTCGGTTAGGCATTTTGTCAAATAATACACGAGCTTAAGAAAAATCAGCAAGTCTGTGCTCAATCAAAGGTGACAACCAGCCCAAAAATTATCAAAAACAGAAAAACTCAATTCCGGTCCCCATATACAGCACGCACATTTCTAAATTTAAGGCCAATTAGCAGGGAAATTACACTAAAAGAAACCACGGCAGTCCCATTTCCGACCTCCTTTGCGAATAAAGAAAACCAGAAATTTCAAATGAAACTCACGCAACCCAAAATTTATACAAAGGAAAGGATAACAACAAAAAGAAAAAATGTTTGATCATAAAAATTTCTAGGGAAAAAACTTCTTCTTCCTTGCTGCCAAAACAACACTCTTCGGCCAACTTTGGATTGACCAGAGCCGCACCTCACATATAGACAGACACAAGATTTCATCAATTTTCCCTGCTTTGATTCAACGTCTTCTATCAGGCATTTCTTCAAACACCAAATAAGCATCAAATTTTAGCTAACCTCTGCTCAATCGAACCTATGACCCGCCCAAAATTTTACCGGCACCCAAAACATTCAATCCAATCAACCCACAGAGCATTTACAATAAAAAAGAAAACGGACAATCAATCAAGAAAGCGACACAACCGATTCACAGAAACATACTTGGGGTTGGGGATTTTCCAGAATTTGCACTTGAAGAAGTCAAGCTGAAATTTAAAGGGCTTACAATGTTCTTGGTGAAGCTTCACAGGCGGCAATGGCAAGTTGGGGGTGGTGGCAGTAGCGACCCCTGCTGCTTCGACGGCTACGGTGGCGATGACGGACAGCAGCTGCTGCGGATGCGGATTGGTGTGAGGAAGAATCTGGGCAGGCGGCAGAGGGAGTTAAAATTGTGACTGTCGTGTTGGGAATTTTTCCTCCTCTCACGATTATTGAAGCGGAAGCCCCCCCTCTTTTTAGATTTTTCTCTCTGTTTTTCTTAGCTCTTTTGCAGCTTGCTTTTTCCTTTTCCCCCTTTCCTTTTCTTCTTCCAACTCCTCCACCGCAAGCTCTCTCTCGGTTCCTCTTTCTCACGAAGCTCCCCCATTTTGCCTAAACCCCTTCCCCTGTTTTTCTTTCTTAGCCTTGTTTCTTCACTCTTGTTCCTCCCTCTGTTTCTTTTCCTTTTCTTTCTTTTTGTCTACCCGAAACCTCCCCTGTTACTTCCAACCCTTTTGCTCTCCCCAATTTCCATTTTTCTGTTTTTCCCGTAGCCTTCTTAGCCGAAGCCCAACTTCCAGATTTTCCTCTGTTTTTTTCCCCCAAAGCTCCAAACCTCTCTTGCGTTTTTAATTTTTCCTTTTGGCCACTTAGCCGCCTTCCGTCGTCCTTTCTGTTTTCGGCTCCTCTCCTTTTAATGCCTTCCCCAAAAACTAACCCTAAAATGAAAGGTTCAGATCTCATCCTCCAAAAATAGGCTTATGTGCAAAAATAAAATAGAATAAGATGAAGTAAAACCCTAACATCGAAAACAAATTGAATTAAAAATTAAATGATTGAAGTTTAATTTAAATGATAAAATGACTTAAAAAAAAAAATGAAATTAATCAAATAATAGAAATAATAGTAAACAAAATTTCTTAAAAATTTGGTGTCTACAGTTTGCCCCTCTTTGTCTGAGTTTTGGAAAAACTTGAGACAAAGAAGTAGACACCAAATGCTTACCTGTGCCATTCGGTTGCCCCTATTCGTAGGACTGACCTAAACAAGGAATTTTAAACATGGGACTGGCCCGAACAGAATCGTAAACGGGATAGACCCGGCCAGAAGTGTAAATGGGATAGACCCAGGCAGAAATTTAAACGGGACTGACCCGAACAGAAATTAAACGGGACTGACCTGAACAGAATTTAAACGGGACTGACCCGAACAGACCCGAATTAAAACGGGACTGACCCGAACAGAAATGTAAACGGGACTTAAACGGGCTGACCGAACAGAACTTTGAAACAGAATTTAAACGGGACTGACCCGAACAGAATTTAAACGGGACTGACCCGAACAGGAATTTAAACGGGACTGACCCGAACAGAATTTAAACGGGACTGACCCGAACAGAATTTAAACGGGACTGACCCGAACAGAAATTTAAACGGGACTGACCCGAACAGAAATTTAAACGGGACTGACCCGAACAGAATTTAAACGGGACTGACCCGAACAGAAATTTAAACGGGACTGACCCGAACAAGAATTTAAACGGGACTGACCCGAACAGAATTTAAACGGGACTGACCCGAACAGAAATTTAAACGGGACTGACCCGAACAGAATTTAAAACGGGACTGACCCGAACAGGAATTTAAATCAGATGAATTGAAGTGAGATGGAGTGTTGGTGGGATTGACCCATGTTTATTGGTGATGCAAATGAAAATTGAAAGGCACACTAGTGGGACAAACCCACGCTCCAGTGGCGGTGAAAATAAAAATACTTACTGGCGGGACTGACCCACGTTCCAGCAGCGTTGTAAGTGAAATGCTCGCTGGCGGGACTCACCTCATGCTCCAGTGGCTGAAAAAATGAAATGCACGCTAGTGGGACTAACCCATGTTTAGCGGCAACGGAATATGAAATGCACATTAGTGGGGACTGACCCATGTTTAACGGCAATGAGAATGAAACGCGCGCTAGTGGGACTGACCCATGTTTAGCGGCGAAGAAAACAAAATGCACACTAGTGGGACTAACCCATGTTTAGTGGCAATGGAACATAAAATGCACGTTAGTGGGACTGACCCATGTTTAACGGCAATGAGAATGAAACGCGCGCTAGTGGGACTGACCCATGTTTAGCGGCGAAGAAAACAAAATGCACACTAGTGGGACTAACCCATGTTTAGTGGCAATGGAACATAAAATGCGCGTTAGTGGGACTGACCCATGTTTAACGGCAATGAGAATGAAATGCGCGCTAGTGGGACTGACCCATGTTTAGCGGCGAAGAAAAATGCACACTAGTGGGACTAACCCATGTTTAGTGGCGAAAACAAATAAACATGCTTACTGGCGGGACAATCCCAGCTCCAACAGCGATGAAAATGAAATGCTTTTGACAATCGGACAGTGGGATCAAAACCCGAGCCTGTAGTGATGAACTTGACTTGATTGATTTTTGATTTTTGTTTGGTGATCTTTTTTTACTTTTCGCTCTTCTTTTTGACTTTTGAGAATCTTTCCAAAAAATTGATTTGCCCCAGCATGATGAATTGGTCAGTGAGACGACATCTGAGCCTGACGGGGTATGGACGGTCAGCGGGATAAAACCCGGTCCTGCCGAGATTGGCGGGATAAAACCCGGTCCCAAAAAAAACAGTCAGCGGGATTATACCCGGTCCTGCCGAGATTGGCGAGATAAAACCCGGTCCCAATGTGAGATAAACGGTCAGCGGGATAAAACCCGGTCCTGCCGAGATTATTGAATAAAACACACACGTTAGTGAGATAAACTCGATGCTAACGGTGGTGGAATAGAAACGCACACATTAGTGAGATAGACTCGATGCTAACGGTGGTAGGGTGAAAACGCACACGTTAGTGAGATAGACTCGATGCTAACGGTGGTAGGGTGAAAACGCACACGTTAGTGAGATAGACTCGATGCTAACGGTGGTTGAAGTGAAAAACAATCCCAACATGACTTTTGTGAAGTTGGCGGCACAAAATCCAGGCCCAACATGATAAAGTGACGTTGGCGGCACCAAGTCCAGGCCCAACATGATAAAGTGAGGTTGGCGGCACGAAATCCAGACCCAACGTGATCTTGTGGAGTTGGCGGCACGAAGCCCAGGCCCAACGTGATTTTTGGACTGTTGGCGGCACGAAACTCAGGCCCAACGTGATCTTGTGAAGTTGGCGGCACGAAACCCAGGCCCAACTTGATTTGGTGAAATGTGGCGGCACGAAACTCAGGCCCAACGTGATTTTTGAAATGTTGGCGGTACGAAACCCAGGCCAACGTGATTTTGATTTCCTTTTCCTTTTTCGAGAGAATTTTTTCAAAAATAATTTGCCCCAGTGTCGGGCCATTTTTCCCCTCCTTTCTTCTCTTTCTTCGGCATCAGCCTTCCACATCGCCAGATGCTCTTTCGTCGATTCCAACTATGAATACCTGCACAGGGGGCTTTCATGCATTCAAATTTGCCTGAAAAGGGCAGCGTGATTGATTTGAAAGTCTTACTTGACTCTTTGACGAGATCCTCAAACGAGCTATAAAAAACTTGCCCCAATGTGGGCTTATTTTACGAAATCTTGCAAATAAAAATTTTGCCCCAGTACGGGCCTATTTGATTGCAAACAATTGGTTTGGATGACTCTCCAATTATTTGGACAAAGTAAGCAATTGCTTTTCCTAACATATCATGTGAAGAAAATTGAATGTCTTGCTTAAACCCATATAGCACATTTCATGATGAATTTCTCAAAATAATGCCAAATTACGAAAGATTTCTTCCCCACTTTAGCATCGAGGCTTTGGGTAATGAATCACAATTCCCTGTCGGCTCTCTTTCAGGACTAATCAAGTGACTTTATTTCTGATTTGGGGGTGGCTAAGGAAAATGAGAAGTCAAGATTTGTTTTGTTCTTGTGCCCAAAATTTGTATGTAATCCATTCAACACCACATCTCAGTGAAAGCAAAGAGTTTGTTACCCTTATTTCTTAAGAAAACTTAGTCAACGTATAAGCTTTAAACTTGCAAAATTTTGGGTAGAAGCGATAGCTAAACAATGTGAAAACTGGTTATACCCTTATGATCATGAGTGATCGATGGATTTTTATGAGCATAATCCTCACTTTGGGTTGTCATGAAGGAATAAGTCAACGATGGACTTTATTAGCTTGTAATTTGGCTTGAAAACGATAGCTAAAGAAGCAATTTTCAAAGGACATTGCACTGAAGATCGCATTTTTCAACATCGCCCTCATCTGGACTCCAGGTTCTTGGACTTGGTTTGACTTTTTATCATCACCCAACAGGGTCTTTCAACATCAAATCTTTTTGCATCTTTCTTTGCATTCATTTTGCTCATTTTTCCTTTTCTTTTTCCCCCTTCGCGGGGTTTCACATGAAGAGCAGTGTCAATCTCACACCTAATCAATTCAGAATACAGCAAAAACTTCCGGCATCAGAAATTTGCTTGACAGGGCTATTGCAAAGAACAGAAGTCAGGACTTTCGGTTTTGTAATGGGGTCAGGTGGGGTGCTTTAGAAAAGTTAAGGCTTGAAAACGGATTTCAAAACTGGTTTGAAAAATCTGAGATCGCATTGTTGCGTCAACCCTATTTTAGGGTTAAATCAGAATTTGCCTCAGTTTTTGCTCAATTGAGGCTTTTTCTCTTTCATTTTCTTTCTCCTTTTTTTTTTGATTTTTCGGCCTTCGGCCATTTTTGAACTTTCACAAAATTTGCCCCAGTTTAATTTTGAACTGAGGTTCTTTTCCTTCTTTTGTTTTTGATTTTGTGGCTTTTCACTTTTCACTTCTTGAAATTTTTCCTTTTCAACTCAACTTGCCCCAGTGCGGGGTTTGCGATTCTCAGGGGTTGCCAAACGAAGTATTTTATTCTGAAGGCTCAAAAAGGGATAACTAGGGATAGAATGTTTGATTGGAAAAGAAAATGGCCTGACTTGTATTCCGTTCCTTACAATAACTCCGAAAGGAAACTTTCGTTAATGGGAAATTTTTGGCATGTATCTGAATTAACTGATTGAGGAAGACCCTTGTTCATCCATATTTGTGAAACGTTGGCGATCCACGCGGACAAATCTCTTCCCTTTCTTTTTCCCAAAAATTGAAACCCAGATAGATTCAAATTTCTCCAATTTGTGATTCCCTCTTTTTTCCCTTTTGGCATTTTTGCTTTTCTCTTTCCTCCCTTTTTCAAAATTTCCCAATCTCCTTCCCCAATGTGGGGTGCGATCATATGTGCACTCGAAAAGAACCACCAATTTAGCTCAAACGAGGATGCAAGGGATGATCAGTGTTTAGATTGTAGAAATGACGGCCAAAGTATCATTCTTATACCTCATGACAACCGAAGTAGCGAAATGGTCATTGAAAATCCATTCTTCTTTTGATATTTGAAAATTTTTCAATGAAGGGTAGTGATCATTAAGACCCTTATTTGAAACGAAATTATTCTTTTAGAAGCTCAAATGGGAGAGCAAATGATAAAAATCTGTATAGGTAATGAAACGAATGCTTGAAGTATCATTCCAAATTTTCCAAACAAATAAGAATAATGCACATTTTTGCTTTCACTTAGATGTGATTGAACCAGATTAGACGCCTTGAACATTTTCAAGCAAAAGTTGCCCCAATTTACAATTTATCAATCAATGTGACTGATTTTATTTTGGAATTAAGTGAAGGAGAAAGGTATCTCATAGGGCCTTTTGAGTGACCGTTCACTCTCTTTCTTTCTGAGCACTCTTATTGTACAGGTTGGAACACCAATCGAGGGTAAGGATTTTAGGAAGCATACACTTGTGAAATTCAGGCTATAGGTTGAAAAATCTCAAATTGGGTCTTATTTCTCAAAAATCATCATGAAATCTCCAATGAGTAAGAATAAAGAATGAAATGTACATAAATATACACAAAACAATAATTGTCCAAAAATTTTATTGCTGAAAAAGTTTGAAACAAAATTTCTCATTCAATTATGGTACAAATGAGAAGAGAGAGACTTGTAAAGAGCTCCACATATACACTTTTTGTCTCTTTTCTTTTGGGAACAAAATGTATTAACAAATCAAATATACAAAATTTTCCTTTGGAAAACAATTACAACATCTCTCAGAGGCTTTAGCGTAGAGCTTCCAGATAAATCATTTATGTTTTCGTTGTAGGATCTGCCCAAGAATCAAATAACACTTGCAGTTTTGACACTTTATTAGATCGAAAGTGCCATCAGATATAGAAAAATATTTTCCCTTTATTGAAGTATTTTTATGAATGCAGGGAAGGGGGGAAAACAAAAGAAAAATACCCAGAGTTAGTAATCAAGACTATAAAATTGGTATGCATGTCCTATGGGGGAACCCTTTTTGTGCCAAGGGTAGGCCTAGCATGAAAATGCAATCCTCTAGGGTAGGCACTATACCATACCTGACGGATCTGATCAACTCATTGAGTGAAAAATAATTTGAAAAATTTGGCCATTGGAGTGACGAGAGATTTGTCAAAATGAGGACAACGTCCGAATAGATTGATCACCTTTGATTTGCAAAACGCATGGGTTTGACCTTGACGAACTCCTATCGAAGAGATTGGAATTCATAAATTTCTCAGTGAATTACGGGTCAAAACCCTAATTGATCAAGTAATTGGATGCAATGGACGGTTTTCTTCAAAAGTGACTAGATTTCCCAATTTGGAGTTTGACAATGAAACCCTAATAGGGCAAATGGATTGAATGAAGTTGACAATTTATTTAAAATCGACCAAATTACCCTAAAAAGGGAAACAGGTCAAATGAATTGAATGAAATTTATCCAAAATTCATCAGATCACCCTAAAAAAGGGTAAATTGATCAAACAGATTGAACGAAATTTGATTTATTCAAAATCGGCTCGGTTGCCCTAAAAATGGGTAAATTGGTCAAATGAATGAAATTGAATTAGGGATTTATTCAAAAATCGGCCGAATGACTCTAAAAAGGGTAAATTGGTCAAAAGACCCTAAAAAGGGTAATTTGGTCAATTGAATTGATGATTTGAATTTTTTAAAAAAATGGATTGGATAAGATGGATAATTTGTTCAAAAATCGATTGAATTATTCGCCCACTGGGTGGTTTCAAGAAATCATTACAATGCCTTGGTCTATGAGCCTCTAAAATCAAAATTTGGCCTCTATATTTATCGTCTCAACAATGAGGAATCATTTGTGAATTTTCTTCAAATTAATGTCCTTCACGCAAGGGATTTTTACCAATTTTTGATAAAATGGCCAAAAAGTGATTATTAGATGCTCATATTCCAAAGATCACTCTATGAAAATAATCGGATCCTACCTTACCTTGTGCACTACCCCTTTGGATGGTACAAAATGTAAACGTGCAAGTCTCACTGGATTAAGTATCCGAGACACAAGGTGGCTTATCCTAAACACGGGATTCCCTATGTGGCATTCCCTTTCTAGGGTTTATGCATGATGCCAGTTTATTAAAGCTATGTAAATATGTGACAAACATGAAATGTGAGCTAAAGGACATAAATAATGCAACGGGGGGAAAAGGTCTAAACATGAAATGTATTTACTGAAAAGCAAGTGCAAAGACTGAAATTTAGACATGTGAGCTATCTAGTGGGTGAGTCACTAAAAGAGTGCCAAAGAGGCCTCTTATCGCTAAGGCACATGAATGCAAGCCAAGAAAACAAAAGAACGGTTAGTGCAATTTGATAGTACACATAACACATTGGGAGCAATTAAGAAAAGAAATACAATAAAAAGCAAGTAAAAGGGGTGGAACCCCCTCCCTCGTGCCTAATGTGCTTAAAATAGGGTGAGGCTGACTCTAACCTAGGAAAATTCTAATATGGATGCATGAGGCTGGGGTTCACTAATGCCTAGACTCGATAAAGCTTCGGTTCCCAAGCCTTCAGACCTAAAGGCAAAGGGTCATCACTCCCAGGGCCTTCGATCGGTGGCTCGAGTGATCCCTTAGGTAGCGCTATGGGCGCAGAGCACACCAGCCGCCTACCCAAGGCAATCGATCCTAATCCTACAAGGCGGTGTGGGAAACGCCCACGAAAAACAAAATAAAATGGGATAAAAGCAAGTAAACATGCACGCATGAAGTGTTCCCCTATTTTGAGGGAAGGGGTGAGAACCACGCGAGGCTCTAATAGGTGACACACCCCCCCAAATGCAATGCAAGCGCGAGATAAACAAGTAAACAACATCCAATCAACCAATCACACATACGTGAGTGAGGGAATAGTTGGATACGCGCGCGAGGCAAAAGGCCCTAAAAATGGAAAATGCAAGCCTAATATCCAAATGCAATGCATAAAAAGGGTAGAAAAAGGGAAACGAATGGCTAAGTCAAATGCTTGGACCCACTTAGGAATTCCCCAGTGGAGTCGCCAACTGTCGCGCCCCACTTTTCGAATGAATGAATTGTGTGTGATGTGTGTGTGAAGTGTGGTGTGAACGTGTGCAAAATGAAAAGTAAAAAGGCCATGGGACTTTGGAAAGCGACGATTTGGCCAAATGAAATTTTAAAAAGGGTTTTTTAAATATGAAAACGGAGTCGCCACTTGGTATAGATTTGGGGTGTACCAAGTCACCCAAAAAGTGTTTTTTAAAGACAAAGTAGTAAAACCCTTTTTAAAACGACTCCTAGTCCACGTAAGCCAAAGAAAAAGGTTCGGGGGTCACGTTTGACAAAGGGGAAGGCAAGGATAGAATCCAAGGCACCCCTTTGACCTAGCCAAGGCTAGTTGCGCGACTTAACCTTACCTTTCCTAATTTTCTACCCAATATATGTTCGCACGTTGGATATGACTATATGAATGCAAAACGGAAAGAAAAATGCAATCCTAAATTCTACGATGTCTCTCGTGAGGCTTTTGGTCCCAAACCACATGAATTGTGGCGGCCAACAAAGGAAAACCCCATAGAGGTCGATTAATGCAAATGAGACTCAAATGTGCAAGTGTGGAAGTGTATGAAAGAAATTAAAAATCCAAGTGTTTGTGTGCAAGTGTATGGAAAGGTGCACGTGTGCAATTGTATGAAAATTCCAAGTGTTTGTGTGCAAGTGTATGAAATATAGTGAGAAGTGCGTATAGGTGTAATTAAATGCAATTTTGTGAAGTAGAAATCAAAATGAACAATAAGGAAAGGAAAATGTGAATTGAAAAGAATGAGTGAGTGATAAATGAGAATGAATGAACCTAAGGGAATGCATCAGGTCGGGTGTGGGAATGACTCCTAACTTTTTCGACTTCGATTTTCCCTTTGATTAGAAGGCAAAACTAGCGTGCTAAGGCTATCGAGTAGCCACACTCGCTCGTTTCCCTTATCAGAAGGGGACCCTCAAGCAAATGGACCCTACAACTATCATGATATGCAAAAATCCTAAAATGAAGGGAAAGGGGGTTCGAGGAGCATGCCAAGTGATAAAACTAAGAAAAATGCATGATATGTGGTGAACAAACAAATGATATGCTAATGAGGGGAAATCCCTAAGGGTCTAGCGTTGGACTAGCCCATTCTATGAATTCCGACTAGCGTTGGACTAGCGGAAACGTACATTCATCCATTCCATTCATTCATGGCTATGAAAGCAAGTAGACATGCCAAAATACTCGTAAACACATAGCACATAGCATTTAGCATGCTCGACTAGATGCAAGAGCCTAATAAAGCAATTAAACATGTAGCAACAAAAGCAAGCAACCAGGGGGAAGGGGAAGTGGACCAGATGCTCTCCGAGCCCTATCTATTACAAGCCAAGAGGTGTACACATACCCCATAAAACTTAAAGGGGAAGGGGAAATGGACAAGATGCTCTCCGAGCACTATCTATTACAAGCCAAGAGGTGTACACATACCCCACAAAACTTAAATAAAATTAAAAGCAAGTAAATGCATGTAAGGAGGTAAGGAAAGCGAAATAGACAGGCATATTCACATAACACGTAGGAGCACATAGGAAAAATAAAATCAAGAATATAGAAGTTACCTCCCTTGCAATGGAAATCGAGTAGATGAGATATTAGCTTCAAAACAATAAAAAGGTCAAGGTACCAATTTATTTGGCAAAATCACAAAGGATGGAAAATAAGCATGAATTTGAATCAATTAAATCATGTAGACAATTCACATTTAAGAAGTCAAGAGAAGAAGGGACTTAATTGCAAAAATGAACAAAGTTTTGGGGTCAAAATTAAAGAAAAATAAAGTTCAGGGACCTATTTGCAATTAATTAAGGACCGAATTGAAAGAAGTTGAAAATGTCCAAGGCCACAGTACGATTAAGGAGAAATTCAGGGACTGATTTGCAAAAACGTTTTCTGGTTTCCTAATGGATCAGGCCACTTGGGCCGTTTCCTTTATTTGCTTGGGCCAAAGCCTTACAAGCCCAACCGAAAATTCAAAACAAAAAGGGAATGGGCCATCTTCACCTTTCTTGGGCCAAGATAACTTGGCCCAATCGAAAGTCCAAGGAAAACAAGTGGGCTAGTATAATATTTTGCTTCAAAAATTAGCCAACCAAAAAGATGGGCCTTGACCCTCTAGCCCAAACCAAAAGCATAATACTAAGCCCAATCAACATAAGCAAATCAATTAAAATTACTAAACCACAATTATGAATTAAATTCCAGAATAGATCCATCCAAAAAACCACATAAAATATGCAAACAGAGGATTAAGCTTAAAAGGGTGAAATTAGTTTGATTTTTCCAGATTTTGCCACGGTGAACAAGGGGGAGAATCGGGGGGCTAAAGTGTAATTTCCAAAGAGTTATTTCATGCAAGCTACGGGGAAGCTTTGCTTCAGCAATTTTTGCAACCAAACGCTTTTCTGCAATTTTTCTTTAGAACCAGTACGCCCGTTTTATTATGAGCGAGGCAACCTATGCGCAAAAACCAAATCATGCTAATAAGATTGACGAATGAATCTAGGCTACCAAACAAAACATACATCTTTAGCTAGAATCAAATTAACTCTCAACGATTAGAGTGAATCAAGTACGAAAGCAAAACAGAAGACAATTAACATCGAAACCCCCAAATTCCTTCCCATTTTATTGATTAGTAACTTTTGCCATCAAAAAACACTCCTTTACCAAATTTGGCAACTCACACAAAAGACAAAGGGGAAGGCTATGCGATCATGGCACGAATGACATAACTAAATTGATCTAATGAGAGTAAACTGCCAAAATTAACTAGACTAAAACCCCTGCCCATCTCCCCATGCGCGTGGACTACAAAGGATTTATTTACTCCTCATTCTCACTCGGACCTTTTGTCAAACAGAAAATGGGCGTTAGGAACTTCATTGATTGTCACTCCCACGAAGTCCCGGCTAACCCCAACATTATCAGAGAAACCAGAAATTACAACCCAATCAACAGACCGTATGCAACCAATCACGGAAATCATTATCTTGCTCACCATCCCAAATGCTAAAACTGGAAGTGCCTTTTTCGTCCAATCATGACAACAAGAAAACTCAAATTTCAGCATCTTGAACTTCCTAAAAAATGGTTAAGCAGGTAAACATGTCTGCTATAAGCGCAATCAACTTCATTAACTAAGCAAACAGAACTACTACAGAAGCCCACAATTTGTACAATTTTTGGCCAGGTCTGAAATGGGATTCACCGCACGAGTCATCATTCGAGAGGAATTTTTAATTGAGCATTTTGTCAAGCAACAAAAGAGCATATAAATTTAATGACTCTTTGTTCAATCAATGCTGTAACTAGCCCACAAATTTGTCAAAAACAAAGAAATTCAGCCCAGAAATTGCGCAGAGAATCAAGATTTCAGTCCAACTTAGCACGTAAGGCGCGGACAATCTAAAATCACGAACAGTAAATTAAACATTGACTTCAGGCAGACCCAGGGCTTCAGCAACCCAATCTCAACCCAGATATCGAACATCAAATTTTTCTCTCGAATACAAACATTGGGTAATGAATCGTATAAAAACTCCAAGCAATTGGGCTGTTCTACAAAGTGCAGCAAAAATCATTTTTAAGTGGGACTTTCGGTTAGGCATTTTGTCAAATAATACACGAGCTTAAGAAAAATCAGCAAGTCTGTGCTCAATCAAAGGTGACAACCAGCCCAAAAATTATCAAAAACAGAAAAACTCAATTCCGGTCCCCATATACAGCACGCACATTTCTAAATTTAAGGCCAATTAGCAGGGAAATTACACTAAAAGAAACCACGGCAGTCCCATTTCCGACCTCCTTTGCGAATAAAGAAAACCAGAAATTTCAAATGAAACTCACGCAACCCAAAATTTATACAAAGGAAAGGATAACAACAAAAAGAAAAAATGTTTGATCATAAAAATTTCTAGGGAAAAAACTTCTTCTTCCTTGCTGCCAAAACAACACTCTTCGGCCAACTTTGGATTGACCAGAGCCGCACCTCACATATAGACAGACACAAGATTTCATCAATTTTCCCTGCTTTGATTCAACGTCTTCTATCAGGCATTTCTTCAAACACCAAATAAGCATCAAATTTTAGCTAACCTCTGCTCAATCGAACCTATGACCCGCCCAAAATTTTACCGGCACCCAAAACATTCAATCCAATCAACCCACAGAGCATTTACAATAAAAAAGAAAACGGACAATCAATCAAGAAAGCGACACAACCGATTCACAGAAACATACTTGGGGTTGGGGATTTTCCAGAATTTGCACTTGAAGAAGTCAAGCTGAAATTTAAAGGGCTTACAATGTTCTTGGTGAAGCTTCACAGGCGGCAATGGCAAGTTGGGGGTGGTGGCAGTAGCGACCCCTGCTGCTTCGACGGCTACGGTGGCGATGACGGACAGCAGCTGCTGCGGATGCGGATTGGTGTGAGGAAGAATCTGGGCAGGCGGCAGAGGGAGTTAAAATTGTGACTGTCGTGTTGGGAATTTTTCCTCCTCTCACGATTATTGAAGCGGAAGCCCCCCCTCTTTTTAGATTTTTCTCTCTGTTTTTCTTAGCTCTTTTGCAGCTTGCTTTTTCCTTTTCCCCCTTTCCTTTTCTTCTTCCAACTCCTCCACCGCAAGCTCTCTCTCGGTTCCTCTTTCTCACGAAGCTCCCCCATTTTGCCTAAACCCCTTCCCCTGTTTTTCTTTCTTAGCCTTGTTTCTTCACTCTTGTTCCTCCCTCTGTTTCTTTTCCTTTTCTTTCTTTTTGTCTACCCGAAACCTCCCCTGTTACTTCCAACCCTTTTGCTCTCCCCAATTTCCATTTTTCTGTTTTTCCCGTAGCCTTCTTAGCCGAAGCCCAACTTCCAGATTTTCCTCTGTTTTTTTCCCCCAAAGCTCCAAACCTCTCTTGCGTTTTTAATTTTTCCTTTTGGCCACTTAGCCGCCTTCCGTCGTCCTTTCTGTTTTCGGCTCCTCTCCTTTTAATGCCTTCCCCAAAAACTAACCCTAAAATGAAAGGTTCAGATCTCATCCTCCAAAAATAGGCTTATGTGCAAAAATAAAATAGAATAAGATGAAGTAAAACCCTAACATCGAAAACAAATTGAATTAAAAATTAAATGATTGAAGTTTAATTTAAATGATAAAATGACTTAAAAAAAAATGAAATTAATCAAATAATAGAAATAATAGTAAACAAAATTTCTTAAAAATTTGGTGTCTACACTATTCCAAAGTTTCATACTTAATGCTAGCCAAACGATAACCGGACAATTAATAGTAAAAATTCAACTAAGATATAAAGTGACATTTTAATAGATAAGAATATCAAAAATTTGGAAAAATGACATAATATAAATATTTTCATCATTATTATTTACCTTTCAAAAATAGTAAAATTCTTTTTTTTGAGCCCTCACAGTGCTATGTTGTAAATCTTAATATCTCAACCTATAACAAACATGTGAAATTTAGTAGAAAATAGATATAGTTAAAATTCTTATGCTACACCATCAAATCTAGCGTAGCATATGTGATATCGCAAAAAGAAGTAAAACAATAGGAATGAAGCACTAAACTCCGGAATGTTTTTTCAAAGTTTCACAGCCAAATCTGTGATGCCCCCACTTCTCCCAAGGGTATCGGCGGAACGCCTGTTCAGCTCTCGCCAGGACTCGATACTAATTCAATTTAAACTCAATAATAATCAATCGATACTAAATATCGAAGAGATAAAGGAAGGTCAATTCCTTTATAAACGTTCAAGTCTTACATCATAATCTACCAAATTACTTTATATTCCCAAAATATACAGTTTTCAAAATCAAATTCTAAACAAATACATTCACAATTTTAATCAAATGAAGCATCAAGTAAGCTTCTCCAAATTCCTTCCATTTCAACTCCTGTTAAGGAAAACAAATCTAACAGGGCGAGCGGATGCTCATGAGGACAAGAAAATATGCAAGACAAGTAATTCAATAACAATAGCACTTACACAATAGTGAAAATTATAACATTCAAGAAATTCACAATTTATAATAAACCCCTTTGAGTAGGATGTAGGAGCTCTCAGGAGCTAAATCTTTGTTTACTTTGCCCAAATTCAATCCAATACTTTCTTGTGACAACACCCCGTCACCCGGGTAGATAATTAAATTCATAGCACTTTACATATTCCATTTATGTTTCTGAGATGACTCGAGAGGCACTTCCCACCCAAATCGGTGTGGTACTTACTATCGCTCAGTTTATAGGTCTGAGATGATTCGAGAGGTACCTCTCACCAAATCGGTGTGGTACTTGCTATCGTTCAGAGGACGATGAGACACCGCTCCAATCGACTTAGAATGCTTAATGGTTATGAGACGATTTGAGAGGTACCTCCCACCCGAATCGGTGTGGTACTTGCTATCGTTCAGAGGTTTAGGGTACTGAGACGACTCGAGAGGTACCTCCCACCAAATCGGTGTAGTACTTACAATCATTCAGTGGTCGATAAGGCATCGCTCCAATCGACTTATGTAGCCATAGCATAATTAATCATTTCATTCAATCATCATTCATTTCATTTCAATCAAGTCATTCACGATTCATTCATTTCAATTCAATCAAGTCATTCATCATTCATTCAAATGTCATTCATGATTCATTAAAATGAGACCGAGTGTGGTAAGATACACACTCGACTCAGTATTTTCAAAATCTCCAATCACTAATAACAATTAAGCACATATCAAGTTTACATACACTTGACACTCACCAAGTAATTCAAGAAGCAAGGACAAGCGATTGTTTAGGCGTCTTTCGTGAGATCCTCTTGCAGGCCCTCTTGAGTACCTGAGCAATTAATAATGAACTATTACACACTATCGCTTAAAACCCCTAATTATCGAGGAGGATTGCACTAGAGTACAATCTAAGAAAATCTCATGAAAATGAGCCTTAATTACTCGCAAATCAAGGCTCAAAGGTGGGGTTTTAAAACACAAGAGAAATCTGATTTTTATCTTTGAAATCAAGTGTAAAACGGTCTATCAATATTGAAGAAAAATGGAGAGTTCGAAACCCCCAATTTTCTTTAAGTTCGGAAATTTCAGATTTATCGAGCGATCCTTGAAAAATCGTATCTCACTCTCTGTAAGTCCAAAATTGGAAAACTTAGTACCGTTGGAAACTACTTCCAAAGTACTAAAAGTTTCTAGAAGACACATTTCAATGATTGCAAATGGAAGACATTCAAATTTTGGGTTGAAAATGCTATTTTGAATACTAAGGCAGTTTTTGGGGTTGGTTTTTGGCTAATTTGAAAATTTGGTAAAATTCACACATTACGAACTAGCCTTTGAAATTTGGAACTCAATTAGAGTTATAATCAAAGTTTAAAACAAAATAATTGGAACAAGAATCGGAATTTTGAGCACCAAGATATGGCAGCTCAAAGTTACCCAAAAGTTGGGACTGTTAGACCATTTTCCAGGTTTAAAACATAGATTTTGAATCTTTGGTTGAGCATCGAAATAGGACTCAGAATGGACCAAATTTGGTTATGATTACACTACCATATAAGGGCTATTCCTCTATCAAAGTTCATACAAAAATCCGTTCAGGAAGTCGATTAACAAAACCATTAAAGTTTCCACAATTTGCTAAGGCAAATCTGCCTTGCACTTGCGTTTTCCTTTTCTCAAACATTTGGCCAATGAAAATTCCTCGAACATGATTCATTTATGAATACAAAATCTAGAAAACATCCAAAATATGTTTGGTAGGTGATTAACACCAAGGATTTCGAATAACAAGTCCCAAATCAAGATTACCTATAAATCAGTCCAGAATTAGGGTGGGTTTTCTTTCACGAAGACAGTTCTGAAATCTGGCAACAAGTCACTCAATTCAACTCGGACTTGAGCATGGTCAGTGGCTTGAAAAGTACATTCATAAAGCTACAATTTTTTAGAAGGAATCATTTTAAAATTCTGTCCACAACTAGCTCATGTTTGAGCATCAAGTCGCAGCTCAAAACATGGCTTCCAGTACAGAAGAGAAATAGAATAGGAAACTTCACAAGGTTGGTATGGCTCACTCAGGTGGAATCAGGGCATGTATTTTATACCTTTGGAAAACTGGAAGTGTCTAGTTTCTAATGCAACTAACGGCACTCGATTTTGATATCGGAGCAAAGAGTTATGGCTGAAACAAAATCACTGCCAGAAAGGCTCTGGTTATGTTTCTAGTTTTGCTACATTTTTGAAATCTCAACTTTTGGCCAACCAAATTGGATGATTTTTGGTGAAAAGTTTCCACACAACCTATACAACATATCTATATCAAAATAAAGTCAATTTAGCCGCAAAAAATTGCACCAACAGGTGCGGCAAAGTAGGGGCAGAACTGGCACCTCAACATGCAACCCCTCATTTGATTTCCTTTTCACTTCTAACATTTAGCTCTACTAAATTAACACTTAATCAACACAATTAACATCCAATCTCATCAAATCAGATCATCAAAGTCATTGTGGAATTTCATAGAGCCCACTCATAAGATTTTCAACAATATAACTACCCATATGAATCTATGTGCTCACAAGTGCAATCTAGCTTACATAAACTAAGATTTTAAGAGTGGATGATCATATACCTCCTTAGATGTTAAGTACAGAAAATTTTGGTCCTTTGAAACTCAAGAAATCCATGCAAATTCAGCTCTTCTCCTAGCTTAAGTTGATCACCAAGTGATTTGCAAATTGTGTGAAAGTTTTGGAGTGATTTGATGAAGAAATGAAGCAAGAGATTGAGGAGAGAGGGTGGAGAAAATTCTGGTCTTGTTCTTCCTTAAGAGGTTCGGCTGTTTGAGGGTGTGTGAGGGAGGGAAATTTGATGTAGTTGGCTTCTAATGGAAGCTTAAAATATGTGGCCGAAAATTACTCCAAGTCCACTATGAAAATAATGCGCGTGCGCGTGCGTTGCGTGCTCGTTTCCTCTCGGGTTTGTTTCACTTGTGTCCTAAACCTTTAATGCACTTCCATTCATACTATTATTATTTACTCTTAATAGTCTAAAAATAATGGTCTAATATCCCTTAAATAATTGCGCGCGCGAAAACGCGTACTTTCGATTTGTTCGCGATAACGCGAAATTTCTAATGAATTCTTATAACGATGGTATAACTAACTAGTACTTGAGGATTTAAACCTAAAAATAACTATTTTAAAACTAATGTATAAGTCTTCAATTTCCAAGCTCGTTGTACCTTTGAATCGATTATTATCTCCAAACGCGCATTCACTATTCTCACTAAACGAGCTTTTATAAATTAAATTGGGTAACAAGTCATTTTAAAAATACATGTAAGCCATGGTTCCATGTAATTGGGTCTAAAAAGGTTGGAATAAAATATTCAAAATAAACGGCCAAATAAATATTTAAATGAGCTCGTAATAGTAATTTAAAATAAGAAAATTTGCGACTCCTCACATTCTCTCCCCCTTAAGAGAATTTTGTCCTCGAAATTATACCTCGATTGGTGAACAAGTCTGGATATTTTCCTCAAATTGCCTCTTCCACTTCCCAGGTTACTTCTTTTAATCCATAACCTCTCTATAAAACCTTCATTAGAGGGACTTTCTTGCATTTTTAACTTCTTCACTTTTCGATCAAAATCTTTACCGTTCCTTTCCTCACGTGACCAATTTTCATCACTTTTACTTCTCCCATTCGAAACTCACACTTATGGAACTTAACTATTCTTAGGTGCCATTCATGATCTTATTACAGGTCTTGAGACATGGAGCAACAGATTACAGATACATATAAGCCGTAAAATCAATTACAAGCAAGGTAAATTTTCGTATACCATAAAAGATCATAATAGTTACACTAAATTATAATAAGTTCGTCGAATCATTTCAAAAGAAAAGGGGGATCAACAAGATCAAAACGTGTTAAGTCGTAATATACATCAAAAGGATGTCATCCCCTATACAAAAGATTACAACCTCTAAAAGTGCCAGTCTATGTTAGGGTAAAACTACAATCCCTATTTATCGAGTGGAGTTAGATTTACCCCTACTCATAGAGTTTCTACAACTTGGGTCCCTCTTACAATCATTAGTATTAATCACTCCTTCTAGCACTCGACTGATTTTGCAGTGGATTTAGCAGGTTGTCGAGAATTTCCTTTTCCTTTATAAGGTTTAAGGCAATTCGAAAACTTATTCGGTACTACAGCAGCTCAGATATTTTCCTTGTTTTCTCTAGCACTCGGCCTCAGTGTGGTTAATTTGGCCACAGTATCCACAAGTTACGTGAGGAGTCACGGCTTGATCAGTTTGAGATTTCCCTTTTTTTTTGACCACATCTACTCCGATTTCATTTTGGCGGGGCTTTGCTTGATGGAGTTTCTCCGGGTTTTTCATGCATCTTCACTCCCCCAAGCCCTTTTTCCATATTAAGGGGGTGGGTAGACTTCTAGGACGGTTTAGGGATATCACCTGGGTTACCCCTCTTTCTAGTATGAAAAGTCTTAGATTGAGACTTAGCATTCTCTACCCTCTGTGCCTTATCCAAGACATCCGTAAAAGTGGTAATCTGGGCAGCTGCTAGGGATTCTTGAATTTCTACATTTAACCCCTGAATAAACCTCCTTATCCTTTTCCGTTCGGTGAGTACAAGCTCAGGGACAAATTTGAAAAGTTTGGTGAACCTCTCCTCATATTCGGCCACACTTAATAACCCTTGTTTTAATTTAATAAAGTCCTCTTCCCTCTTTTTTTGTATAATTGGCGGGAGGAACTTGACATTAAACTCCCTCTCAAAGTTTACCCAAGTCCAAGAGATTTGTTCTCTTTCCCACTTTGCACTAACAACATTCCACCACGAGCGTGCCGCTCCTTCAAATTGGAAAACGGCAAAATTCACTTGCCTTTCCTCGGTATAATCTAAAGCAACAAAAATATCAACCATCATTTCAAACCAATATTTCGCTATTTTGGAGTCCGACCCTCCGTGGAACTTAGGGGGAGCGAACTTCAAGAATTGCTCGAGGGCTCTATCCTCACCCCTCTCTTGGTTCCTAGGTTGGTCGACTGGTTCAGGTCCCCGGCGCTTAGCTAAGCGCTCAAGAATATCGGTTATGCGGTTAATGGCCGTAGTCACTTGGTCACCCTCTTCGTTTCTAGGATTTTGGTTTGGTCCAGTCGTGGATCCCTCACCTCTCTCGGGAGTGCGGGGTTGCCGAAACCCACCCCCACGCCCCCATCCACGTCCTCGCCGATTCATTTAGCAAGCTTCTAAACGCATAATAAAAATAGAAAGTATAAGCATGTGAATCGAAAAATAGGTACACATTGCAAGAATACTTTAAATCAAAGCATAGCTATTTGCATAAGTTAGAAATCACGTCGCATGTCGATGTACATGCAACAAGTTAATAGTATCAAATACAGATCATAGGCAACTAAGTGCCACAAATATAGTACTTGCAGGCAAAATACAAAAGGCCTCACGGCGAGTACCACCCCTACTTTACTAGGCAGGATCAAAAGATAAACCATAAGCCTAGTTAGGGACAAAACTAGAAGAATCCATGATACCAAGCCACATCATTCAAATGATTATAAACTCCAAATTGCACCCAAAAGCCTGAGTTACCTCCTAAATTCTCAACCTCCTCGCTAGATTCAAGGTGAAAGTTCTTGTACAAGCTAGGGTGAAAAGTCAAACCAAATGGAATGCAAAGATGTCTCATTTTCAAGTTCAAAGTGAAGCACAAAATTGTTCAAATGGTTCAACTTTTCTTTCGAAATGTTCGACAAGCAAAAGAGTGGGGAAAGCAAGGTTTCTAACCCTTAAACTCACTAGATAGCTATTTAGATTTTCTAATCTTGACCCACCTTCAACCTAACTTGAAGAGTAAAGTCTTATAGTGTTTTGTGAGCAAAAATGGTGCTACAACCTCAAGCACCAAAATCACGTTGCACTTAATACACAATCAAATCCCACAGTCCGACATCCTAAACTTTTAAGCCTAGGATACACTACAAAGATATAAAACCTAAGCTCTGATACCAACTATGACGCCCCACTTTTCCCAAGGGCGAACTCAAGGGTATCGGCGGAACGCCTGCCCAGTTCTCGCCAGGACTTGGTACTAATTCAATTTAAATTCAATAATAACCAATCGATACTAAATATCGAAGAGATAAAGGAAGGTCAATTCCTTTATAAACGTTCAAGTCTTACATCATAATCTATCCAATTATTTTACATTCCCAAAATATACAGCTTCCAAAATCAAATTCTAAACAAATACATTCACAATTATAAACAAATGAAGCATCAAGTAAGCTTCTCCAGATTCCTCCCATTTTAGCTCCTGTTAAGAAAAACAAATCTAACGGGGTGAGCGGATGCTCGTGAGACCAGGAAAACATGCAAGACAAGTAATTCAATAGCAATAGCACTTACACAATAGTGAAAACTGTAACATTCAAGAAATTCACAATTTATAATAAACCCTCTTGAGTAGGATGTAAGAGGTCTCAGGAGCTAAATCTTTGTTTACTTTGCTCAAGTTCAATCCAATACCTTCTCGTGACAACACCTCATCACCCGGGTAGATAATTAAATTCATAGCACTTTACATATTCCATTTACGTTTCTGAGACGACTCGAGAGGCACCTCCCACCAAAATCGGTGTGGTACTTACTATCGTTCAGTTTATAGGTCTGAGACGATTCGAGAGATACCTCCCACCAAATCGGTGTGGTACTTGCTATCGTTCAGAGGTCGATAATGTGAGAACCCTGAAAATAGACATATAAATATCAGTGCATATTTTATTTGCATTTCAATTCTTTAATAAATTTTAGCACGAAGTCCAATTGTTTTTAAATAAGTATGTAGAATTAAACGTTATGTGCAAAATAAAAGAATTGTGCTAAACTACTAAACTTCTTAGTTTTGTTACATTAACTTCATATTTCAATGGTAAACTATTTCATTGATCTAAGAATTAATTTCTTTGAATTCTAAGTATTGTAATTAATTGTATTGAAATTAAAGTGTAAGAGATTAATTTCTATGTTAATAAGATAATATTAAATTGTGCCAATATTTTGAATTAGTTCGGTTTCGCTATACTAAATTTAAATATTTCTTGAGTTGGATTAATTCTATTTACTTTAAATAAATTTCTTGATTCGATAACTAGTTTTAATCGTTAATAATGTTAAATGTTTTAATAGAATTTTCCGCGTTAAGATGAAAACCAATGAATTTTAGATAAATATGTACAAATAACTTAAACATACTTAAAGGCATGAAAATTTCGAATAATTATTAGTTTTAATCCTCTCTGTTCACAATTAAGTGACGGTAAAAAATTAATCTTTATGTGCAAACTGGGACACCCTTGGATTAATTATTGTTTTCACTTGACTTTATATTACTAAAACGATAAATTTCGAGTATAGACTTAACTCTAAATTCAGAGATATTAATAATTGGAAATTCTACAACTAATTCAATCGCTAAATAATATAAGAATTACTAGGAACCTTAATATTCAAGTTTAATTGATTATTATTCGATAAAAATGGTTTAGGTATATTAGCGTATAATTAGGCGATCAAATCATACTTGGGATTAATTTTTGGGATCAAATTAGAACCAAGGACTTAAGTGTTCGTTAGAAGTAATGTGATAAGACTATACTACCCTCCCAAGCTCACCAAAACCACAATGCAAACCCAGCAGATTTCGGACAACATAATTACCTCACCTCTCATTCGGCCAATACATTTCCTTCACCACCTTCACACTCCACTTTCCTGCACACTCAACCTCTTCTCCTAAATACCGCAACACTACCATCCTTCACAACCTCATTCCGCTTTGGACCAACAACAAAAGAGTGAGGGAGAGACTTACCTCGTGAGTATCGACCGAGAGGGAGCGAGAGGCCGAGCTACACATCTTCCATTTCTGTTCGTGAGTGAGAGTGAGGGAGAGCCGAGCTTCTTGTTTCTTTTCTTTCTGTCCGTAAGCTAGAGAGGGAAGAGATGGACTTGCGATCCATTCTGCCTTCTAACCGTGAGCTGGTGAAGGGTCTGAGGGCTGAACTTTCTCCATTCCAGCCGCCACCAGAGCAAGGGAGAGGGAGAGCTAGTGGTCTGCATTTTCTGGGCTGCCGAAGGGAGGAGGATTATTTCTGCTGCAAATCGTGTGTGTGAGCTCCATTTGAGGTAACTTCTGAGCTGAAATTAGTTGGTTATAGGCAAGTGAGGTCAGCTACGGACTTGCATGTGGTGCTTGTGAGGTTAGATAAGGATTTGTGACTTAAGAAATCTGATTTGGAAAAGAATTAAAGCTGTCGAAAGTTTGAAGCTAGAATTGCAGCTTGTTTCTGGAAATTTGTTGGAAAACGGTTGACTTTCACTTGGGTAGGTGCTTGACTAATTAAAATCAGAAAGTTAAGCTTTGCATGAAATTATCAGACCGGCTAAGCAAGAGAAATAAAATAAAAAGAAACCAAATCTGCTACATGCATGTTTCTGCCGAGAGTTGAGTGGGAAATTTTGGATCAATTGATGACCTGTTTTTCTTTCTCTTGAATCTGTCCGAACTTGATGCTGAATTAGAATCTGATTTTGGAATTAAATTGATAGCTAATCAGTTAATCTAACCATGCATGCTGCTGTAATGGTGCCGTGGATAGAAAAGAAAAAAATCTGATGTGAGCTGAATTTGGACTGCCGAGACTGATTAAAGAAATGCTGTGCTTAATTTGTTTAACTTCGACAATCTGAGGTTATAATCTTGATCATCCAAGTGAAGTAAAATGTTTACTCTAAGTATTATGAGAACATTAGCTGAACAGGTTTGTGAAAAGCTGGAAATTTGGATGCGTAAAGGTTGATTAGAACCTGCTGGAATTTTTCAGTCTTATCCGAGAGGGGAAAATACAGAGGTTTCTAGCTGTCTCCTTGAATTTTGGCCTTGAGTTTTCATGCTAAGCTGTATTATATATTGCATTAAAGATTGGTCTGAACATGCATGAAAGATTTGAGCAAAAACTGAAGAGTTTATTAGAGAAGAGTTGTGTCAAACTGATTTCTATATCACAGCTTGACCGAGAGAAAGAAACAGAGTTTTATCCAACCTTTTCTTTTGAATCTTTGGTTATAAATTTCATATTATTGCACAAGATACACCTTAGCATGATAATTGCACTCTGCATGTTGAGCTGGAATGGAAAGAAAATGAGGAGTTATGGAGAAAGTTTCAAAATTTAATCTACCAATTGCTGGAAAATGATATCCTATCTAATGACAGATTTATGAGGACTTTTTGGTGGAATAACTTGCTGGAATTATATACCATTTGACTCATTCCATGTTGGATAAAATGCATGTTAAGTGTCTAGTGTTTAAAGCAAGCTAAGGATGGAAACCTTGTTGAAAATTTTGAAGTATCTTTGCTGGAAATTTGTACATGGTTGCTAGCCGTACTAGTTCAAGCTTTTAGTGAGTTTATTTTTCTGGATTCGTGTATTATTTGCTTTAGCTTAAGTTGAGCAGGGTATAAGCTATATGTTGAGTGCATCTAACAAATAAAAGATGGAGATTTAATAGATACCTTGAATTGACATTTGCTAGAATTTTTCTCGACTATCAAAGCAAGAAAGGAAAATATGAACTCCTAGAGTTATTTGAATGCAAGCTAACCAAGTGGGATTGAATAAAATTCTGGTTGATGATACGTGGTTGATGTTGTCCGCACTTGGTTTGGATCAAAAATGTTAGATAACTAATTATTTTAATCATGCATGAAAGACTTGTATTTAAACTGAAGGAATTATTGGAGAAAAGTTGTGTTTTAAAACTGGTTGTTGTTAGAGTTGAAAACATGGCCGAGGGAGAGGATAAGAACCTGGACCAGCTTTGCCTTTCGACTTCCTTGGCCGTAAACTTTATATATATCACTGCTAAAGATACTCTGTGGCTTAATAACCAACCTCTGCATGTCAAGTTAGTGTTAACAAAGGAGTTTTTAACAAGTGAAAAATGAATTTCCAGATTTTCGGATCTCCCTGACCAGTCTCAATAAAATGCTTATATCTTGGTGTAGGAAAATCCGATTAAGGTGCCGTCAGTGGCATTTGAAACTAGAAACACAGGCCTTTGTTCTGTAGAAATTTCGTATTTTTCCTCCCTGGGTACTGCTGTCTGTGAATCCTCAAAGTAGACTGTTTTGTATGAATGTCCTGTTTCTTCGTGAAACTGAATTTGGATTTGGATTGAGATTTTAGCTTACTTGTGGTTTAAATTCTTGATTGAATTGTGGTTGGAAGTAATTGGTGTTGTCAAGGGCTAATGATTGATGAAACCCTTGGCCATTTGAATAATTTTATAAAGTACTACAGGGTGATGAAAGTTAATTGCTGGAATGTCTTGGAGGCTTTACTTCTATTTGCTTATGATGGGCTTGCTGGGACCAAGTGCTAATGATTGATGAAGCCTTGGTTGATCATTTTATTTCATTCAGAGATGCACTTGTTGAAAGCTAGGGTTAATGATTGACGAAACCCTAGTAATTTGCTATGTGATTATTTGCCATATTTTAATCCATATTATGACTTCGAAACGGAATCGGAGCTGTGGAAGTTGTATCGACCTTGCGAACTTGAGTAACTGTGATCAAATTAATCAAAAATATTCTCCAGCTAGTATTAAATTATAAAAACTCAACATCTAGTGTTTTGCCTAAAACTTTCCAACCCGATAATTTCCTTTAGCTCAAACTAGCCTTATTACCTTTGGAAAATGATATTCCTAGTTTCTAAAACTCTAGCCTTGTTTTACTCCCTTTCTTTTCTCTTAGAATTGTCCTTGGCTAGTTAACTATAGGAAAAGTGCCAAAATACGAGTTTTAATAACTTTAGTTAAAAGCATAGGAACTTGCTCGGCAAGAAACCTTATTTTTAGGTAAGACAGTTTTAGTAATAATTTTTGCAAAAACCATAGCTTTAAAGAAATGCTCAAGTAACTTCCTAACGTGGATATTAAGAGATTTGTCGACTTATTTCAAGAAAATGATACTAGTTACCTTTTATAAGGAAAAGTATCTTAAGGAAAACTATAAGAAACATTTCTTCTACTTTTGTCAAGTTTCAACCTAAGTAGATCTTTGAATTTACTTCGAAACGATAAACTAGTTATATACTCGATAAACCTTTATAGCGATAAACCTGGAACTTGAATAGAAATTGGAAGTGTTATAATTGTACTTTAAAGGTCAAACTTGATTTTAATAATTTTAAATAAAAGGCGCAGAAAACTTGTTTGGCAAGAAATCTTATTCAAAGCAAACTGGTTCTGGTTTGCACCTCTAGAAAGGAAGAAATCCTACGAAGTATTCCATCACTTTCATCAGTTTAACTCTAGGGAAATTGTTGATTTGTTTGGAGTAGATAAACTAGTTATGTACCAGATAACTTTGTATTTATAAACCAAGAACCGTATAACAACACTTATAGTTTTAAAACCTGGTTTTCTAGGGTATAGCAAGGACGTGGAATTTTGAATCCCAGCTTGAACTCTGAACTTCACTTTTGGTGAGTGTCCCTGCCTGTTCTTTTCCTACCTGAATTAAGTGCTTTCTTGACTCGATATGTGATGAATTGTAAAATGAGTTTTTGATCCATCGAAGTGAGCAGTGTGTACTTTATCGCACTAGCCGTTCAAGTGGTGACTTGCGTGAATCATTTTTCTCGTGAATCCTTAATCTAAGAGTAGTTACGTCGTTGGGTGAATCCCTCGGCACTTGAATAACTACATAATCCTTGAATTCTAAGAGTAGTTACGTCGTTGGGTGAATCCCTCGGCACTTGAATCAACTACAATAATCCTTGAATCTAAGAGTAGTTACGTCGTTGGGTGAATCCCTCGGCACTTGAATCAACTACCATAACGTCGATTCGTGAATCTCTCGACTAATTCTATTACGGGTATATCTCGAGTATACTGCGTCGGTAGACGAAGTTCGGGCCCGAAGCGGAGGTATGAACGGTGACGGGTTAGGATTAAAATAAGTGGATCTACATGGACTATAAGTAGTGAAAGTTGACGGAGGGTCAACTACGAGGGTATCTGATCAAGCGAGGAGAATGGCTCCCGAGAGCCCCTGTATCCTACCTTGTGCTGTTATACGCTTTCTTAATTGATTAAATCTGTTTAAATTGTTATCTGTTGTTTGATTTATGTGAGTGCATGTTTTGGGGCACCACTGAGCTTTAGCTCACCCCATGTTTATTTGTTTTCCTTACAGGATGGGAAGTTTGAAAGTATTTGAGCAGCTTATATTTCCTATGGTTGTACTTGAACTATTTGAATGTAATTTTCGGTCTGTAATGAATTCTAAGCTAAGCATTGTACTTTTCATTTTGGATTGCCACTTGAAGCTGGAATAGTGTAATTTCTAAATCTAATACTCAATTTGTACGTTTGTATTAGTATAGTATATCCTTATCTTTTGCGAGCGTCGCTGGAAGTATTTAAGAACCGTCGATTGGCTAAGTTATATACTGTTATCTCTGAAGTTAATGTGGTGGTGGAAATCGTTTTGTTTCGGAAGAATCCTTTTTGTAATAGCTTAGGTTAATCGTCGGAAGGTTTTGGGTTTGAATGCTTGCGTGAGTCCTGGCGAGAGCTGGGCAGACGGCCCGCCAACCCTTTGGTTCGCCTTAGGGGGAAGTGGGGTCGTCACAATAAGTCGATTGGAGCGATGTCTCATCGACCACTGAACGATAGCATTTACCACACCGATACGGGTGGGAGGTACCTCTCATGTCGACTCAGAACCATAAACGTGTAATCGATTCCCTGAGCGATAGCATGTACCACACCGATTCAAGTGGGAGGTACCCCTCATGTCGACTCAGAACCATATTTGAAAAAGTGAAATTCTACGGACTTGATTACCTAATCGGGTGATGGAATGTCATCACAAGGAAGTATTTGATTGAACTTTGACAAAGCAAATAGAAATTAGCTCATGAGAGCTCCTGTATCCTACTCAAGGGTATCTTAGTATAAATTGTGAATCACCAAAATATTATAGCTGTCATTCTTGCGTAAGTGCTATTGTTATTTGGACTACGCGTGTTGCATGTTTTCTTGGCCTCACGAGCATTAGCTCACCCCGTTAGATTTGTTTTCCTTAACAGAAGCTGAAATGGAAGGAATTATGGAGAGGTAGATTTGATGGTGCTTTTGATTAGAATTTTGAATGTATTCGTTTAGACAACTTTTGGAAGCTGTATATTTTGGTAATGTAAGATATTTTGGTAACTTATGATGTAAGACTTGAACGATTATTAAGGAATTGACTTTCCTTTATATCTTCGACTTTTAGTATCAATTGGTTATTCTTAAGTTTGAAAGGAATTTGTACCGAGTCTTGGCGAGAGCTGGGCAGGCATCCCGCGGATACCCTTGGGTTCACCCTTGGGAAAAGTGGGGGCGTCACATGGATTCTTTTAAGATTCCAAAATTTTCAGATGGAAAGGATGCATATGTCCAGGAAGTGTATATCTAAAGGGAATAAAAGATAACCTTTATGTGCACAGGTATTGCTTATCCTTTAGCAAAGATTTATAGCATACTACTTTTTGGGACCTTTATTGCAATAAGACCTTTTGCTTTTATTAATAATAACTAAAGGAAGCTTCTGAGGTGTTGATTTCTGGATATATGCTGCTCCTTATTCTATTACTTTGCACCTCTCTTTTAGATTCATCTCTTTTACAATTTTTATGGATCTTGTATACAGTTATTTGCATTATGGCTTGCTAGCAGCTCGTACTGAGATATTGAAGGCTGGTGAAGAGCCCAACAATTCTTGCATCTTGGCAACTTTGATGGTATGTCCTACTTTTAGCATATCCAAGCTTGATTTCCTATTGGAAGTGTTTTTCTTTCTTTCTTTTCTTCGTCTTTCTTAGCTTTCCATGTACTTCTACTTGTCAATTACAGTCTATGTGAAGTTAGATGGGACTATGAAAAAATAGACGGCATTTTAAAGGATTTATTTATATGCTTGTTAAAAATCCCTATCTGTTAAGCTTCTGGGTACTTGAACTCTTAGTACAGCGGAAATGAAATTCAATTAGTGTATTTCAAAAATGTGCATTTGTTTTTAAGCATGATAGTTTCTCATAGTAGATTGCAAAGGAGCATGGTCATGCTTAGCTACTCATTTGTTTTTATAATCATGTTTCCCCAGAAGTCCATAAAAAGTTAGCCTTTACTGCCATGTGCACTTGTAAGTTGGGCTTATACTACAGACATCAACCTTGTGAGGACCCGAATTTTACTTACATTTATTTTATTTTACTGGCTTATTTAATTATTTATTCAACCGTTTACTCCAAATAATTTATTTCAACCATTTTAAATCTATTTACATGGAACAAGGTCTCACTTATATTTTTAAAATGTCCCGTTACCAAATTTAATTTTTCTGCGGCTCGACTAATAAGGAATAGCGAATACACGTTTTTTGAGGCAATATTCGGTCCGAGTGCAATAATCTTGGAGAATTAAGAATGATTAATAGTAGATTAAGAAAAGTCAAATGAGGGATTAGACGTGAGTGAGTGAAATTAAACTTTTATTGCGCGCGCGTCGAAAGTTTCTTGAAAGTTACACCGCGCGACTAATTGGAGATTGGAGGATTTAATACTAGACTAGTAAGTGTGAATAATTACAATGTTAGAGGAATTATCTTGGAGAATTAATGTATATATGTAACAAACAAGAGAGAAAGTGGTAATACGAAACCCTATTGATCCACTATTAAGATTTGACTTTTGCACAAAACTTAAGGGCTACTTTTCTACATTCTTTCTCTCCAAGTTTCATCACTCAAACTCCCTCATCTCTCTCTCCTCTCTCAGCCGAACCTCAAGGAAGAACAAGGGGAAGAGAAACTCCATTCTTTAGCTCCAAGTTTGCTTGCGAATCAACATCCAATCGTCAAACCTCTAGGAAATTTACTCTAGCTTGAAGAAACAAGCAATCTTGTGGAGTTCGTTGGAGAACTTTTGGTGGAAAAATCTAGTTTTCATCTAGGATTAAAGGGTAATCACTTCATTTCTTTAATCTTTCCATTTATACAAAGATTAATGGTTAGATTTCATGGGTTTGAAACCCTAATCGCATTTAGGCTAGCGGACTTGAGGCTATATTACTTGATTATTGTTGTTTATGTGATGGATGAGATGATTATGGTTAGAAAGTGGAGTGAAAGTTGGAAAACTTGTGAAAAGAAAGCTGGCCGAAATTCTGTTCATGTTGTTCTGCTTTTAATTCAAAATTTTAATGCTTGGTTGGCTGTTAAAATTATGGATATATGTTTTATTATATGTGTAGAAAGTGTCTTTCGAAAATCATTTCAAATGGTTGCATAAAACTTAAGTTTTGGGTAAAGTTGGAAATCTGGAAATTCGCTAGCAGGGTAGCCGGACAGTGGTTCTTTGTTTGAACATAACTCTTTGTACAAAAGTTGAAATTGAGTGCCGTTTGTGGCATTCAAAACTAGACATTCAGGGCTTTCAAACGGTATAAAAATCCCCTGCTAGTTCATTTTGAGTAAACCGTAGAGAATCGGCAAAGTAGACTGTCCTGTTATGCCAGTCTGTCCGAGAAACTGGGAAGCTGCATCTCGTGGCTCGATTTTGTTCCATTTGTGAAACGATTTTCAAAATGATGCCTTCTGATGAATTGTAGAATTTTAAACCTAGTTTCCAACGCCATAAACCATTCTCAATTTGGATTTGTATAGAGTTGGATATGGTTTGATTTCGAAACTGCAACAAAGCTCAAAACTGGAAAATTTTCCTTTCCCTGCTGACCGAATGGTCAAGTCTATTTTGGGATGTCATATTTCAAAAATTTTTGTGTCATTTACCCATCAATTGCTCATTAAATGTTCTAGAACCTTGGTTTCAAAAATGAAGCGAATTGGGGCTGATTTTCGTTGGATAAAACTTTTGAAAAGAAAGAAAGAGAGGGTTGGCAGATTAGCTTTGAAGAATTTCACAAACTTTGGTATTTTCGTTAACTGCCTTCCCGTGTGAGTTTTTGTCTAAATTTTGATAGAGAGGCAGTCCGCATATGGAAGTTTAGTTGTACCAAATTTGGCATAATTTCAATATCATTTTGAGACCCAAATAATGCCCCAAAAATTGCTCTTCAATCTGGAAATCCACTGATCAGGTTGCAAAAATCAGCCGACTTCAAACTGTTATATCTTGTTGCTCAAAACTCTGAATTTAGTTCCACTTTTTGTGTTTGAAACTTGGATTGGAACTCTTACTATGTTATAAATTTCAGAGACTGATTCATTTCCTGTGAATTATACCAAATTTCCAAACATTGCTGAAAAATCAAGACTGGTTCTGTCCTGTCTTCTTGAAACTGCAAATTTGAGTTGAAATTTGAATGCTTTCTGGTTGGAATCTTGGAAAAATGTCTTCAAGGAATTTTAGTACTTTTAATCTAGTTTCCAATGGTATAAATTTTTTCATTTTTGGACATACCAAACTCAAGATCTAATTTTCCAAGTTTTGTCGCATAAAGCGGAAAATTTCCGATTTCGTAGGAAATGAGTTTTTAAGAACTTTTCATTTCCTTTCGATATTGATAGACCGTTTTAAACTTGATTTCATGGATGATTCAAGTCTCACTTGAGACTTTAAATTCTCATTTTTGAATCTCGATTTTTGAGAGACTAAAGTTCTCTTTTAAGACATTATCCTATGTCTAAGCAAATACACTTTCTTCCTCGAATGATAAGTGGTTGTGAGTATATGTGAGTGATAGTTGGTTACTATTTCTTCAGGCGCTCAAGAGGATATTGAACGAAACCTCAGAGCAGACCACTAAAGACTTTATTTGCTCACTTACTTTTGAATTGGTGAGTGTCAAGTGCATGAATTGTTGCTATATACTTGAATTGTTCCTTATTAATTGAGTATTTTTAAATTTGTCGAAACGAGCGTGTACTTTATCGTACTCGTTTTCTTTTAAGTGAATTTATAATTGAATTGTGTGAAATGAAAATTATATTTGTATTGAATCGATGTTGATTGGAGTGAATCTCATCGACTTATACTTATAATAGTGGGGGACGTCCAAACTCATTGGCCGACCCTGCGACTCGAGCCGGCATGGGTTTGGTCGAGAAGCTTGGTGAGCCATGAGAAAATTTATAAGATTGATCTATTTGACAGATCGCACTTGGCATACTCGAGTAGTATCTCCTTTTATAACAAAAGTATGGGTCCGGAACAAGGGGTGTAACGGTGAACGGAAGTGTGAAGTAAGTGTGAACAAGGGGTATCATCACGTGGAGGTATTGGATCGAGTCTCAGCAAAGCAAGTGGAATCTAGCTCCTGAGAGCTCTCGTATCCTTATTGAGTGTGTTTATTGTTAATTGTGAATTATTTGAACTTTATAGCTTTATTTCTTGTATAAGTATTATTGTTACTTGAACTATGTGTTTGTATGTTTTTCTTAGCCTTACTGAGCGTTCGTTCATCCCATTAGTTTGTGTTTTTTAACAGGAGCTCGGAATAGAAAGATTTTTGGAGAAGCCGACTTGATTACCTTTTTAGTAGAATTTTGGATGTAATCGATTATTCGTCTTATGGTGGTTGTATTTTTAGGAAAAGTTGACGTACTTTTGGTAATTTATGATGTAAGATTTGAATGTTTAATTAAGGAAGCGACTTTTCTTTACTTCAACTTTTATTATTCGTTGTTTATCCTTAAGTTTGAATTGGATTCGTATCGAGTCCTGACGAGAGTTAGCCAGGCGTTCCACTGATACCCTTGGGTTTGCCCTAGGGAGAAGTGGGGGTGTCACAAACCTTGTCTTGGCTAACTATTTCATCAAGATTTTGCATGGTCAACTAGGCATAATTTGTTACTTGCAAGCTGAATGTACAATTGTAGCATATCAAAATAGTGCCAAGATAATTTTCTTTTGTGCAGAAGTTTCAAGGAGTGAGAACCACAAAATTTGGTATCTTTTTGTTTAAATGTCAAAGTGCACATTAGTGTTTTTACTAACATCTGATTTCTTCCTTTGTAGGGTCTTATAAATATGGAGGGAAAGATTATCCATCATCAGCTTCACCGTCTGGTTTCAGTTTGGATGGATGTAGGGAAGTAGCTCTTAATGCTCTCCAACTAAATGAATGAACGTTCACTCACATGAAGTGCACGTTTTGGTGGATATTCAAGTCCCTTGGTAGATGAGTTCAGAAAAAGGAAAATGGCTACTAAAGAAGACAATACTTACTTTGAAGCTTGATAGAATGAATGGAAGAGAAGAATTACAACAGAAAGTCTTCATTGTTTCATGTATCCATTGAGAGGGTTTTGTGGTGGTACTAAAAATCATGTAAAATAATTCATGAAATCGGATTCATTGTATTAATTTCCTAAAGTTTGTTCAAGGACTATAGCATTTACTCGTTCTATTTTAGAATCCTCCACAGTTTGTTCCGCATAAGTAAGCTTGCACTCTCAACAAATCTGGGCACCCATGTACACGAGCGCACACATTGTGTGAGCCAAAAAGAAACTAGTTACTAATAAAATTATTTCTGTACTTGAGAATAAATACCTTGATGCATATCATTCTATTTTTGTAGAACCTAAAATCGATCGAAAGATGGCTGTTTTACCATTTAAGCTCCTAGACTGTAACATGGGTGCTTTTATGTTGTTTATAAGTTTATTTTTCTAATTTAACCATTTTCTGATTTCCGATCAAATTCCACTAAACTAGATTACACGTGACGATTGACGTGTTGTTAGAGAATAAAATAGAACCTGGTACATCGACTTGAATAAAAGTTCTATAGCCAAACTCAAAAATATAAAAACAGATTAGATTGCTATTTTTTTTAACTTCTAAAACAATGTAGTGTAATGATTTGATGCATGTGAGATGAAAAAATAATTGAAAAATGTTTTCACAAAAAATAACAATATTTTTTGGCAAAAAATTACAATCCAAACGGGGGATTATCAAAAAAGCTAACGCAAGTGATATCAAGAACTAGCGGTTTTCTTAGCTTTTCCCTTTATGCATGCTATAGTGTAATCGGTAATTAGTAATACTCTTGTCAAAGTTTAGCAGACCAAGTTAAAAGTAGGAAGGTTGACTCTTGGATAGAATAATCGGCCAATTGAAAAGTAGTTTACAATTATCCGCTAAGCAATCGAATTCCTCTTTTTCTCTTTTGTTTGTAGGACTAAGCAATCGAATTCAGGAGTTTAAGAATTAAAAGATACTCTTCGATTAGTCAAACTAGATTTTAACCTGTATATATACTGCATGAGATAATAATCAAACGGATGGGCGCAGTATCTTTTTTTTTCCGGAAACGATAGAAATATTTATTGCTAATAATAGAACAGTGCAATATATGAGCAAGGGCTCAAACTTGGACTTTACAAAACTGTACTAAGACACTGAGGGTCTAGAAACTCCTCATCAAAGTGAATGTGCATTGCTTTCTTACTCAGTCTATCACTGTGTCTATTAATTTCAACAAGCGGACTATCAAATGAGCATGTCCTAAACATTGAGTTAAGGTCTTTTATGTCCTCTAGGTGAGCTGCTATATGTATATCTCTTGAGGCTTGACACCTTATCAGTTTTAGAACCTGAGAGCATGGTGTTTGGATCTTAATGTACTGCCAGCCTTGTTCCTTTTATCTTGCATAGTGCCAATTGTATAGGCAAAAAATTATCCAACACAATCCAGTGCTTCTTTCCTTCAGAATCCAAGTTGCACATATCTGGCTCATAATGTTTTCTGCTGTGATGCCAATTCCCATATTCTGCCCTTCGATATGTTGCCCCACATCTACACAAATGATCAGCATGTTTTCATCTTTCCCCACCCTTTCCTCTTGTGCATGTGCTATTTCTATTTCTGAGATGCTCATCTGCTGCTCTGCCTATTGGGATTGGTGATATTCCTCCCATTTCTTAACTGCTTTCCTAATTACTTCCATTGGATGCATATCTTTCTCTTCAAATTCTGCTTCATTCCTGGCTTTCTAGATCTGCCAAAGGATGTCCACTATTAGAGCCATGTGTTCCATTCCATCCTTTCTGGCCTTCACTTCCATTAGCATACTCCACCACTTTCTGAAGTCACCTGTATATTCCTTAAGTCCATTCCACTGTAATGGAGCCATATGCCATATCATCCTTGCTTTTCTGTATTGGAAGAATATATGTTCCATTGTCTCACTGTTTTCTCCACACAACTTGCAGATCAAGTCACATTTTCCTATTCTTCTATAAATTGCTTCTCTTCCTGGTAACACTTGATGTAGGCTCTTCCATAAAAATAACTTTTGCTTATGCTTTATCCTAATTTTCCATAGCTGTTTCCAGATTTTATCACTTCCCCCTGCCCAACTTGTTTCTCCCTTTCTACTCCCATGTGTTTTCAACTGCCTATCCTCTTTTGTCAGTGCTTTATATGCTAACCTGACTGTGTATTGTCCATTATTGCTATGGCTCCAAAAGTAGTAATCAGGTCGACCAGTTATGCTTATAGGCATTTTGAATATTTTTCAGCTTCCTGTGGGCTAAAGATCCTAAATATGAGTGCTGAATTCCATCTAAAGTTGGATATCAATTCACTCACTTTACTGACCTTGCAACCTGGAGGTTTAGGGGATTCTAGTTTGCCACCCTTGCCTTCCTGTAACCAGGCATCCTCCTAAATTCTGGTGCTCTTCCCATTTCCAATTTTCTTTCTTGCTCCTCTCTGCACTTCCTCTCTTGCTCCCATTAGACTTTTCCATATCCAGGATGAGTTGCCTTTTACTTCACAGCTCAATGGTGATGCCTTAGGGTAGTATCTAGCTTTCATCACTTTACTCAGCAGTAGATTCGGCTTGTGAGGAGCCTCCAAATCTGTTTGCCCAACAAAGCTTTATTGAAGCCTTGGAGGTTTTTGAAGCCTAATCCACCAGTGTTCTTTTTAGTTGTCATTTTTTTCCATGAACACTAGTGAATTTTTCTTTTTCCATTGTTTTCTCCCCACCAAAATCTTGCCATCAGAGCATTAATTTCTTTGCATAACTTCACTGGAAGCTTAAAGCATGACATTGCATAAGTTGGCATTGCCATGGTTATTGCTTTCAGCAAAATCTCTTTCCCTGCTAGACTTAATTGTTTATTGCACTAGTTCGAGATTGTTTTCTGGCATTTATCTCTGATGAAACCAAAGATTTGGTCTTTAGCTTTTGTGATAACCATTGACAGCCCCAAGTACTTCCCTTGCTTCACCACCTTTATGTTTTCTAATCTGCTGCAAATCTCTCTTTGTTCATGCAGTTCCACATTTCTGCTAAAAAAAACTGAGGATTTGTCCATGTTGATCATCTGTCCTAAGCCTTTTTCATAAATCTTCAAAATTCCCATCACTTCTTCAGCTTGAGTCTTTGTCTGCTTTGCAGAAAAATCAATGAGTCGTCTGCAAAGAAAATGTGAGTTATTGATGGGCCATTTCTACTGATCTTCATTCCAGTCAGTCTTTGATTCCTTTCTGCTTGAGCCAGTAAATTTGAAAAACCTTCTGATACTAGTAGGAAATAAGTAAGGCGATAAAGGATCACCTTTCCTAATTCCTCTTGAGGGTAATACGTATCCTTTAGGTTCCCCATTTTTGTTGAAAGAAAAGGAAGCTGTTGTGATGCACTCCATTATCTAGTTGATCCATCTATCGCAAAATCCCATTTTTACCATGATTGCTTTCAAATATCCCCACTCCACCCTATCATAAGCTTTCGACATAGCTAACTTTAAAGCCATAAAACCTTGAGATCCTTGCCTTTTGTTTTTGAGGTAATGCAAGTACTCATGAGAGATTATTACATTATCCAAAATCTATCTTCCAGGTATGAAAGCTGCCTGATTTTTACTGATGCAGTTTTCCAAAACTTTTTTCAGTCTATTTGATAAAATTTTGGAAATGATTTTGTACAGCACATTACATAAACTTATTGGCCTGAACTGCTTAACCTCAGTGTGGTTCTCTACCTTAGGGATGAGGGATCTGATGGTGTGATTTACTGCTTTCAACATATGTCCAGAATGGAAGAAACTTTTTATGGCTTGTATGATATCTTCTTTAAGGATATGCCAGAATTTCTGAAAGAAAATTGGTGTCATGCCATTTGGTCCAGGGGCTTTGGTTGGGTTCATGGAAAACAGTGCTTCTTTGATTTCTTTCTCCCTAACAGGTTGGATGAGTTCTGTGTTCATTTGGTCTGTGATGGTCTGTGATATTCCCTCCAGAACCATATCCGCCTGATTCACTCCCTTGCTACTGAAAAGGTCTTTGAATTGCTTCACAACTTCTTCTCCAATTTCCTCTTCTAATGTAATCCAAGAGCTGTCCTCTCTTTGTATCTTTTGCATCTTATTTCTCTTTCTTCTGCCCTTTACACTAGAGTGGAAAAAGTGAGTATTCCTATCACCCTCCTTAAGCCATTGAACTCTAGATTTTGGCTCCAAAAGAGTTCCTCTTCATCATAAGCCTCCTTCAATTGCATTTTGAGAGCCTTGTTTGTTCCCTTTTTATCTTCACACTCAATGGTTTTGAGTTCCTCCAGGAGTTTTTTAAGACTTTCAATCCTCTTTCTAGCATTTCCTTGGAAGTTATTTCTCCATTTCAGTAAAGCTATTCTGCAATTTGCTACTTTCCTATGTACTTTATACATATTAGAGCCTGTTTGCTCCTCCTCCCATGCCTGCTTTACTACTTGTTCCAGTCCATCTTTTTTCAGCCATCTTCTATCAAAGAGAAATCATTTCTTTCTCTTCTCCTTTAGAGGGTTGGAGTCTAGTAAAATCATGCTATGGTCTGAGCCAAAGTTTTCTATGTGTTTGACTATTGTTCTGTCAAAAATTTGGCTCCAAGCACTACTTCCCAACGCTCTATCAAGCCTTTGTTTAATTTCACCTTCTTGAGCCCAATGGTTACTCCATGTCCAGGGATTTCCTTCAAAGCCTAGGTCAATGAGTCCATTTTGTCAATGAAATTCCTAAAATCTTTGAAGGTTCCTTCCTCCCTCTTTCTACCCCCCATTTCTTCTCATTTGATATAATGTCATTGAAGTCACCAGTAATCATCTACCTAGGACCCCATAATTCCTTTCTTCTCTCCACAACTTCCCATTGATTCCTCTTGATTTGATCATTAGTACTCGCATAGATTCCAATGAACCACCAGTCCACATTAGTCTCTGTGTCCATTATGTGGACTTCCATAGTGAAGGCAGTAGTTCTGACCTCCAATACCTTCACATCAGAGTTTCACAATACTACCATGCCCCCTGATTTATTCATAGATTTCACCACTACACTTTCCTCAAACCTTAGTTGTCTTCGAACATGCTCCATAAACTGTTGTCTGCTTTTGGTCTCACACAAGAAAACCATTTTTGAGGAAAGGAGGTTGCAAGCCTCCCTCAACTGGGGAATTGTCAAGGGGCTCCCAACACCTTGACAATTCCACACCAGTGCTTTCATTTATCCATTGGTGACCAGGTTGGGCTGGTCACCTCCCCCTCTCTTGAAATTACACAGCTTTCCTGATCAGTCTCCTTTTTTCCCTTTTTTCCAACTGTTTCAGTCACTTCCACATCCACCATATCTTCATATGCTAGTTGAAATTTTCTCTTGCCTGCAAATTCTTTGGTATTCCCATAATTATGTACCTGTTTCAAAGGTTTTCTCTTGATCATTGGAGTTTTTAATTGTTTTCTAGTCCTTCTAGTTGTTTTCTGGTTACTTATTTTCTCCAGCAGCTCCAACTGATCTTCCACCTGCAAGTTCTCAGTTTCTAGCTCCTTTGAGAATTGTTCCACAGGCCTTTCCAAGAATATGTTCAGATTCCCTCAACAAATTTTCCCTTCAGGGTCTTCCTGAGCCTGTTCCTCTTTTCCTTCTCTAATGTTCCTACTCTTCTATTTTTCTTTCATCTTTTCTTTTCCCTTGGTTGTCACGTTGGTATCTCCCTGTTTGCCAACCTCATTTTGCCCACACTCCTTTCTCGCTTGCTCATAAACACTAGGCTGTCTCTCTCCACCAACTCCCTTCCACTTATTTTTGGAACAAGCTCCCCATCTTTAAACCCCACCCTTTGCTTGTTAGGGGATATAGTAGCAGGCTATCTACCTCTCATATCCTTCTGAGGTGATAGTTTCCCACCCATTGCCCTAAGCCATGGCCCAAATTGATTATCCAGCTGACCTTTCCCCACTGGTATAACTATCTGAGCAGTTCCTTTCACTATGTCCTATTTTGCCACAAATGTAACAGAAGTCAGGACATCTTTCATACTTGAAGCTTAACCATTTCACTTTCCCTTCCATTTTGACCGTAGTACCTCTCATGAGAGGTTGTGATATGTCTGTCATCACCAGCATTTTAACGTGCCTTCCTTCTTTACCTCCTCCTTGAGGTATAATCACTTCCAGCTGATCTTTCCCCTCTGGTATACTAACTGAGCAATTCCTTTCACTATGTCCTATTTTGCCACAAGTGTAACAGAAGTCAGGACATCTTTCATACTTGAAGCTTAACCATTTCACTTTCCCTTCCATTTTGACCATAGTACCTCTCATGAGAGGTTGTGATATGTCTGCCATCACCAGCATTTTAATGTGCCTTCCTTCTTTACCTCCTCCTTGAGGTATAATCACTTCTTTCGTTTCGTGGAACACTGAAGCTATCTTTTTTCCCACCTCCTTAGATATCCAGTGCACTGGGAGGTTCCACACCTGAATCCATAACGGGGCTATATTAAAGTCGGCTTCCTCCTCTTCAAACCCTTTAAACCATGGTCTAACAACTAACATCTGACTATCAAATAATCCATGGACCTCCTTTATAGATCCGTTCTCTATCCTTCTCACTGGGTATTAAGAACTGGAAGGCATTGACTCCTACCTCCACCACCCTCAGACCTTTAGGGTAGCCCTATGCTAGTGTAACAAAGTTTTTCACTCCCACAAAGTTGATGATTTTTTCACCCTTTATCTTTCCCACCAAACTTTCTTCACACTCCTTGACGCTTGGTCCTACATCCCCCAAATCTAGTTCTGTTCCACCCATTTCTTTAGTGGATATCACAAATCTTTGCAGTATCTCAGCTATTTCCTCAATCATAGAGTTCCTACTAGGATTCTATGAAAGAATATCACAGATCAACTCCAGACCAGAACAGGGAACCAATGGTTAGTTAGGCTAAAACAGAGATGTACCCCTAAACTCTCTCGTCTCAAAGTTTTGGGTTTCCACAGAGGATAATAGTTCAGGTGTATAAGACCAAAGATACTTAAAGATATACAACCTTACTGGATCAGTACTACACCACAGAAGTGAAACAAAACACCGTCCTTTTTTTTAAATGATGAAAATGGACCCATAGACTATCCTTTTTTTCGCTGTCTTTTTTCCAGATTTTCCTTTTTTTAAATTTAATAAAAACAAGAAAGAGATGAAACTGAGGGTTAAAAAGCGAGAAAAATTACTATTTGCTTCCCCTCAAGAGTACTTACAGAGGCTGGTAAGATCCTTGTGGTAAAAGCTTTAAAGTTACCTATCTCAACTTGAGACAATGTTTCTGACAGAGATAGTAGTGGAGTACCTTCTCTTTGCGTCTTCTTTGGATTCACCAATCAGAACTAAAAATGAGATCTTCTCGGTTGTTGTTTAATGCTGAAATTAAACCTGTCGAATTGCCTTTTAATGTTGAAGTAAAGGGTTTTGTTGTCTTCAAGATGTTTGTGTAGTGCTTTGGTTGTTTCTTTGGTTTCAGACAAAGAAGATTCAACAACCTCCCAAGGAGGGAGATTCGCACATTTCTCAAGAGAGAGAAAATTTTGAACTCTCACACGGGAGAGACTGTCCAATGGGCATAGTATCAATTTAGTTGCATCTAGGATGTCAACGTATCTTTTAAAAAATAATTAATTTACCCAACAAAAAAAAAATCTAACAATACAAGAATTACAAGAAAAAGCAATTCATTAAAAATTATGATGATGTAACTTAAGTTTAACTATGTTTTTGGTATTGTTGGGTTAGATTTAGCACCTGAACTAACCAATTCATTAAAAAAAAAATCACCTACTATGGTCATTCTACTCAACACATATGACTGTTTTGGAGAAAATAAATTGTATTAGAATACTTCTAAGATAAAAGAAAGAAAGAAATCTTACTCAATAACCAAAAACTTGATGAGTCACATATATTTAACAATTTAACTCAAGTGTTCTAATGTATAGGTTGAGATTTAAAAACTCGAATTTATGGCTCTACAACATATGTATACAAAAACTCTCAAGTCCTGCCCTTTCTCCTAAGGTGATACAGGTCGAGTACCTGTCTCGTGCACCATTTGGCTAACTTGATTCGTATTTTATAGATTAGCCATTTTCTGACCCTTATCTATCATGCAAATCAGTAGGTGTCTAGTTATCAGATATTGCAAGAGGAGGGTTGGGTCAATAGGTACCCACCCCACCCCGCTTATTATTTAATTTTTTAAATAATTTATAGGAATTTAATTTGTATTTTATATATTCATCTAAGACTCAACATAGATTTTGAAAAAAAAAACTCATGCTGAGGAACAAACATGTAAAGACAATACTATAAGAAAAAGGAAAAAATTAAAAGAATTTAAAATCAATGAAATTTTGAAATAAGTAGTACCCTTTCTTTAATACATATTCCACATCAATTAACCTATTTCCTAAAGAACATAAGATAATGAACTCTACGAATAAATACTTCTAAACTAACTATAATTTCTCATATTTGTAGTGCAATTTGTTAGATGAAATTATTTAGTAAGCTCTTAAAATATTATTTTGTAATATGTGTATAAAAATGAAAAAATAAAAAATATATATATGCAAAACAGGTCGGATACCCGCGAGTTGTTAATCCTATGATCCTACCCCCTTTCCCATCGTATATAAGTGGATATCTGACCCTCCTTTGACTCGGTCAAATAACACAAATCGAGTACCCTATTTTTCAAATCGAATCAAGTCAAATATCACAAATTTTCAAATTAGCAGGCATTTTTACCCACCCCTACTTTTCCCCTTCCCCTTTGTAACATATGGAGTCTCATCTAAACCAAAACAAAGACTTGAATTTCTAGACTTTACAACATAATTTTGAAATAAATTAGTTAATTGTAGTTATTAACATCAACAATATAGAATATTATAGGTACATATATTATACAAAATCATTAAAAATTTGGGGTTCAATCGGTAATTTTTACAACCAACAGAACAGTCATTTGGACTGTTAGCCATCACCAAAGATTTTATATCTTGATGTGGTGGGTGATCAAGGGTTCAAATCTTACTTTTCATTATTTGTCACAATATGTGTTTTTCTCAAATTCATACAGATGTGTAGTGTATCCGTCTGATTCCACATTGATTCAGTCCCTGTTGGTGAACAACTATGCATTGATACCTAATAGTTAACTAGGCCAGTCAAACTACTCCATGTTTACCTATTCGGATTTGGGAGTCCAGATAATATCAACTCTGTTACTAACGTGGCCATATAAAATTCACGGGCCGTTGAACTTTTCAAGTGAAGCCGCGAGAAACACGTTTAAAGGTGAATCAAATCCAACTCACCTTGCATTGCATGATTTGAAAGTAAAGTGACAGATGTTTACAGATATAATGTAACGTATTTACCTTCAAATGTAAGCCAAACTTCGGAATTCTTGATCCGAAAATGTCTCTCTTCCATTGCTGATAAGAACACCTCAATAGAAGGAGCCAAGAAATAGTACTTTTCCTTCTCCAAGCCCTTCCCTTCAACCTCTCCTCCTCTCTCCCAGTTCCTAAAAAATCCATCATCTATCTTTGCTTCTGACAAGAGGGAACAGCCATGAACATTATTTGGGTATGTAACATTACCATTTCTCTTTATTTCTTTTTTTTTGTCAAAAATTTCTGTTTATTCTTATGATGTGTATTGATGAGCTATATAAAGTGCTGTTTTCTTCGTTCTAGGAGTTTGGCACTCATTGCAAGAGTCATCTAAATATTCACTTTGGATTTCTTTCCACGAGGATTAACTAATGGTTGAGGTAATCCAATTTGTGTTCATCTTTCTTGTACGTATTTTGATTAAAATTCATTGTTTAGTAAGAAATAAAGAACGTGAAATTTTTTTTTGAAGTTTTGCAATTTTCATGGGAATTAGATGTTAACAACTCAGAAACTCGACCTACTTTTGTCTCCTCCTCTCTGTCATGTTCAATTTCGTACACAATTTAAAAAATTAAAATTCACCAAGAGACTTTTGCTTCACAACATCAAGTATGCATGTTTATTGCTTTTCCGGAAATTGTACAGGATGACTTTCTTTTTTTATCTTTTTGCTAAATCAAATGTAATAATTAGGAGTTTGAAAATCTCTGCATCTATGTCATCATCCATGTCATAAGTCACTAATATGTGATCTTGAAACCAAATTCAAAGAATTTCAATTGAAACATTAATATTTTGGGTAAACTTGACCTTCAAAAACCTTTACTTTGTGGAGTGACTAAGTTTAATCCAATCTTAACTAGTAAGGGCAGCCACGGTTTAGGTTTGAACTATAATCGGATTGGAATAGGTCAAATGGTTTGTTGAACTAGAACGGGAATCAGATTTTAGAAAGTGGAATCAAAATCATAACCGTGACTAAAGATTTAGATTTAGAATCACCAAAATTTTGAACCGAAACCGGACTAGTAATTTACAACTCATTCAGACCGTCTAAAAAAACATTTGTTATCTAAACTTATTTGACCAATTTAGAATTTAATATCAATAGTTAGCATTTAATAACAGCAGCTTCAATCCTAATCCAACAACCCATTGTCTCATTCCATTAGTAAGTCTATACTTTATGACTAATCTAAATTCCAGACAATCTTATTAACAATGAGATATTTTTCATAAAATTTGCATCATTTTTTTTTTCCTTGCACATGATAAAGCAACAAAGTTCTTTTTTTTTATATTCATTGTCATATTTTCTTAAAATCAATTTTATAACAATAAGTATTTAAACTTAACTAAAAAGGTTGTACCATGATCAAAAGAAACCAAAACCGGAACCATAGGTTCAAGAATTGTAGCTATAACTATCTTTATAAGGATCGGTTTAGATTTCACTTTTCAAAAACATAAGAACCATCAGATTTTAAATCAAAACTGACGGTTCTAGAATCGTGGCCATGTTTACCAACTAGTAGTAAGTTTAAATTGAGATTTTCAAGTACTGATTCAACCAATATTAGCTTTCTTCATGTTTTTCCAGTGAAATACACCATTAGTTTGAAGTTATTCTTTTTAAAAAATAAAAAATAAAGATCTCATATGACTCACTTAGATAGGGATCAATACAACATGCTACAATGAATTAAAACTCTAACCAGTGCTTGGTGGAACAGTTACCATCCTTGGGCCTCAACCTTTGACCAGCTCTCGTTAGGTAACCTACATCATTGGCGAATTAATTTCATCTTCAATGCTGACCGGCACACCAAGGCCTCATTGACGAAGCTATTGTGCTATTCCGCCTTTCAGGCACGTTCTTATTGTTGGATAGTCAGCGCCACAATAAAATGGGATTCGGCTTAGATATCTCATTTTGGTTTGAAACAACAATTGAAACCCCTACGCAATTGTTCATCAAGTACCAAAAACATCGTCAAACTTTACCACATCTCTAGAACCTTTTAACAATTGTTATCAGTTAATTCACATATCAAAATATCTAAATACCGAAATCAAAATGCATAATTTCTTGTAAACCTGCCAGCACAAACAATAATGGGAAGCTGAAAAAGTCCCAAAAAAAGGGGATAATTTCAGTAATCTTCCCTGAAGTTTCTAGAAATTTCACTAAGCTGCCTAAAAGTTTTAAAAATTATACTTACCTCCCCTAATTTGACACTTTTAATAACCAAACCTAAAAATAGGATCAAAATTTTAATGAATACCCTAAAATGCCCCTATTTCATAAAGTTTAATTTATTCTTCTAAACAATGGTACAGCAATTTAGCACAATTACAAAGGAATGAGTATCAAATTTTTTATGCCCATATTTGTTATTTGATAGTCAATTACAACGATAAATCTCATTAAAATAGGTTACTTTTAATTGTGCTTTATTGGAGATAGAAATTCTTTTAAGATGGAGAAGAAAGTGTCACCATAATTTTTTTTTAATGTTTGTGGATTAGTTGAGTGATGGAACCACCAAAATTTAATAGTGATTTTGGACCTTTTATTTTTCAGTTATTGTTAATTTGGCTAGCGAAAAAAAAATACATAAACAAACAAAAACTACAAAAGAATTAGACGATATTCAAAGTTATCAAAACAATACTACTAGTTTGACATTTTATCATGATGGAGCCATAGGAACTAATACTACTATGATTTTGCTAACAAAATATAAGAGTCATGGATAAGAAGGGAAATAGAAAAAATATAAATATAAAACCCATCCTATATATAAGCATAGCAAAGTGACAAATGAAAGAATTTCATTAGAATGTTAAACCTAGTATTGTCATTTTAAGTGAACAAGGGAGGTAAGTTGTCATTTTACATGAACAAGATAGGTGGATATAATTTTTGAAACATCAAGAGTGCTAAGTGAAATTGTCGGAAACCTAAGGGGAGGTTTCTGAAATTATCCTCCAAAAAAAGGTGCAAAAGCTAACATATTGAATTTGCACTTTTCCAATCAAACAAAAAAGGCAAAGCTCTTTTCTTGCCCGTTCAATAGGACTTGTGGCACCAAGAGCAGGTTGGGACAAGTAATATTAGTGATTAATTCGGATTAATTCCAAATAATACTAGACCCATTCAGACCACCACACACCTTTTACAATTACTCAACAATCTTGCAAAAATTTTGCATGCAACCACTATAAGGCTGATCTGTAATATCGAGAGAATCCCCAAAATTTGCAGAAAAAATTGCAGGGGATTATATTTACTGAGATGGTAAAGTATGTACAACGTCTGTTTAGTATAAAAGAATGATTCAACTCCAAAAATTACGAAACATTACCATTTTCTTTCCCCTCTTGAGATTTACCATGAGAAGAACCATCTTGTTCGCCTTGCTGTTCAAAGTGGCAGATCTTATCATTGTTCTCCCCTAGCTCTTGAGAATTTGAGTGCAAACAATCATCATCATCTCCCATCCCACAAAGTCTGCAAGGATTTGAGGATCTCTGAGAGCACCAATGGTCAGGAACACTGAGGAAATGCGTATCGATAAACTTTCTGAATCGCTTTTTGTACTCTTTGGGAGAGATGATAGTTGGCTGCTGGTTCTTGGGGACAAGGGATGACTTGACCCAATTCTCAAGTTGTTTGTCCCAGGTGTATTGCCTCAGATAATCAATGATCCCACACACCAATTCACGCTTCTGAGCATCCACTCCCACTAGCAAAGAATAATCCATAACATTGATAGACTGAAAGGAAAAAGCAAAGACAAGTAATCAGCAGCTAAACACTGCATCATGCATGACACCTGGGCAGTTGAAAGAGTAAAATAATCTGACATACAGGTCAGCATGTAGTAGCATAGATTACCGGAAGAAATTATACAAACTCACCTGGAGGAAATTAGTGTCATTCCAGACAGCCCGTTGCAGAATTCGCTTTGATTTCCTACTAACATAGAGAGGAGAAACATTCATGTCATTAACAAAGTTTTGGTCCAAAAGAACATCATCAGCATTTCCTGTTGAATTAAATCGAGCATGCAAGGCGCCTTTAAGATCGTATTGGCGTATGATATTTCGACCAAAAGAAAGGTTCTCCATCACCATTAGATCATGTCTTGTCTCTTTCCCATTTTTTGTTTGTCTAATGGTTACCTGCATTGCAAAAAAATTCATTATGACATTAGAGAAAAGAAAAACTTCACCTCATTTTGCTGGCTATACAAGATGATGTAAACAGACCAACCTGGTAAATGCCAAGAATTTTTGCAAGGCAGGTCTGGTTCCCAAGTTCATAGCATTCATTCATATACTCGAAGTAATTTGAAGCAAACTTCAAGAAAGCTTCAAACTCGGTCCTCTTAATTTCTTTTATGATGAACCTATCATCTAGAGTTTTAGCAAAGAAAGATTTACTCTTCCCACCTTTGGCATCCCAGTTCCTGCAACGACTTAGGGAAGCAATATAATCAATTTCAGATGGACAACATCGATTTCGCAGATGGCGAAATTGGCTGGAATATAAGCATATCACAGAGTATTTTCGCTTTCCCGGAACTTTTCCAATGCCCAAAGAGACTTCTGGATGAACAGCTGCCAAAGACACCACAGAGTCCAATAAATCCAGACTATCAAAGCTTGAGAAGTGCGACTCTTCTGATGATATGCTAGTTGAAGAATAAATTCCATCTGCATCCAAATAACCAGTTGAAGACCAATGAGGGGAGGCAAGAGAAAATATTCGTGTTAGGCTCTGTGAATTATCATTCGACGTCATCATCCCTTTTCCTTTCCTGAAATCCTCATCAAGTTCCTGACTCACAATAGGTAGGTCCTTCAACAAGGCTAGAGCACAAGCAATTATGCTTGAAAATTCATCTTCATAATCTGAGACAACATAGTCGTCCAAACCAAGAGGAATTTGAAGTTTCGACCCCTCATCATTTATCAGTTTATAACCTGTAGTGTCTTGAGCAAAGCTAGATACAGAATCAAATTTTGGGAAGTAACCTCTCCAGAGATCATTCATGTATTCATGTTGAATTTCTCTAAATGGAGCCCACATCCAGCCCTTTTCATTTTCTATGTTAAAAGACGACCTAAAATGAGATCTTACAGTCTGACAACTGTTTGAATCAAGAACAGAACCCTCAACATCAGTTGTAATTGGTACTACTTTATCTTCTTGCACTTGAACAAACTTTGGGATATTGTCTTGTAGATTGTCATCACCATCATGAGAGCCATCAAAAATATCTGGCTTATTTAAAGAATCTTGAAGTGCTCCATTTCCAATAGTTCCTTGAACTAGTCCCTCAATAGGAACTTCCTTTTGAAAAGAGTTTGCTTCTTCAGATGTAACAAGCTTGATTTCAAGACTAGGGATGATGTTGGAAACATTTTCAGGATCCTCTATAGTTATGTCTAGGCCATCAGCTTTAGCTTGAGAAGTTTCCATGCAAATTTGTTTTGCTACTCTGCTGTCAATGGTTTTACTCCCTGCCACAGAAAGTTCAGATGATAGCAGATAATTGAGACGCCTATCCCAGATGCGGGATCCAAGCAGTAGCTCCAATCGTAGTTTGTTTAACCTCAAAAACTTGTAAATAGCTCCATCCCCATTCCCATTCTTCAGAACATTCCGAATGTCATCCTGATTTCAGATTAAGCAGTCCACGAAAAAAAGAAAAAGAATATAGGTATTAGTTACCTAAAATCTGCAGAATAAAGCTAAGCAAAATGGAACAATACAAAAAGGGTAAGCATTCCAAAATCACAAACAAATAGAAAATTTAAAAAGAGACTTAATAAAGAGTACATTCACGAGTGCTTAGTTACTTTTTAACCAAATTCCAATCACTTCAGCAATAAAATCAGATAACTAATAGATACATTGGCACTTGAAGCAAATTCAGAGCTGCATGATTTTGTTAGGTACTGAATACCAAATTGTGTAGTACTCTAAACATAACCGCACCTCAAATTGGGATCTTTCCTCCTTCAACATGTCCTCGATATCAGAGAAATCTTTAATTGTTCCCTGAAGATTTAGAGTCATGCCTAAATAGCGGGATCCTACCTCCTTCAAAGATTTTTCTATCTCCAGGAACAACGAAATTCCTTTCTCGTACACCTTTCAAGACAGACATAATTTAAGTTAGCAGAAACTAATCAAAATATATGTGCCATTGCTGAAATCACTGGTACACTTGAAAATACTTACATCCTCAAACTCTTCCTTCAGAACCTCTCCTCTAACTGAATTACCAAACTCCAGCTTCTCAGGTGTCAGAGATACTGAATAAGTAGCAACTTTTGAGTATTTGAACATTGCAACCAGAGGGCCCAATCTGCATTTGACCAATAATGACACGTTATTTTCTTTTATCTGAATTCAAGTTATGATGGAAGTTTTGATGAAAACACAACCCAATGCAACATATCTAGGATTTTTGTGATTGGCAATATCAGTGCCATTTATAATAAGCGTTTGCAGCTGAAAAAAAAGTTAAAACGTTTTATGCTGTCCCCTCAACAGCCCCAGCTTACAAGGGGCCAAGACGAAACAGAGAAAACACAAGAAAAGAAATCTCCATGCCAGCCCAAAGATTTAATAAAAGGAAACAAATAAATCACTTCTGTATGCCTACTTATGTTTAATGTTTTTGCCAACAGCATGACAAGGAGAAATAAACGAATCACTACTTTATAAGCTGCAAGTGAGTATACCCAAAGAAGAAGAGATAATCCTGGTGTAAAGAATGCCCACAACTAGATTTTCTTCTAAATGAGGAGGGATTTGAAAAGCTCAGCTCCAGAAACTTTCCAAATGATAAACCACGAGCAGCAGTTGATATCAAGACTCTTTTCGTGGATTTTGAGCTTCCATTATGGGATACACATTTACCACAGCAACTCCACATCCAAAGTTTCCCGTCACTTTGACCAGGCAAAATCTTATCTGTAGGAAGACGTCTTACGTGAATTGTGAGTTGCTTATTATGATGCGCATAGTAATAAAAATGGGCTTCTGGTAGTTGACCACAAGTCTTGCACTGCAGCCTCTGTAAAAGCCAACAATTTCTGTTGAGCATAAAAAATAAAGCTAACTTCTGTTTTTTTAACTTTTTAATTGAACATAATTTATACTCAAAACTGTACAGTACAGAAAGTACATCTTTATTCAGAAAGTTCAACAATTATCCTTGCAGCTTTGAGAAAGAAACAATTACCCTACCAACATGCCACCAAATACCTAATTACCATGAAAAAATTAGATGCTCTAAACAAAACACGGTAGCAAATGTCCTCTCTACCAAGTCCCATTACCACCACTATGCCAGAGTGCATCATGCAGCCATGCAAAAACTAATAAAATGTGAACAAAGCAACAAATAAAAGCTTTCAAAGGACAAGATGTAGGCAAAATGTAAAACCTGATTGAGTAAATTTTCGTGCAAAAACTTTCCAAGCGGAACATCAAAATTCCTGTAGAACTTGATATGAGAAAAATGACTATGCTCACACATGGTCCCTCTAGAAGAATTTCGGCTTGACATCAAAACCAAGATACTCTCAGAATCCAAAACAGCTTTGATGTCATCCTTACTAGGGATATGTTCTTCATAATCTCCACTACTCATTTGTGTTTCAAAAGGCATTGGTAGAGGATGTGACTGTGGACGATCATGTCCTTTCCCATCATCAGCAGTAATCTTAATTTCTGTATCACAGTGATCAATGGTCTTCTGTGAGATAGGAATCTGAACATCAGTTTGCCCCTGATCATCAGATGTCCTCCCATCAAAGCCGAAGTATGAAGACATAGCCTGACTTGAACTAGAGATAAGAGGAAAATTATCCCCCATAACTTTTTTCAAAGAAGCTGAGAGAGATGACAGCCCCGAAAGAATAAGTGGATTATATGACTCAAATGAAAATGACAAATTAGCTTCGGGCTCCGAATTCAAATATTGGGTAACTTCTTCACCAAACTCATCAGAAATGGGAATTGTTGATGATGCACCAGAATCAATAACAGGATCACCATTGCAGGAAGTTGGATCACTAGCTCCATGGGGTGATAATTCTTGATTGGTTAGTGCAAGGTTCACTACTTCACTAATAGGAATAGTTGAGAACATTGCCCTCTGATCTAAAAGGAAGTAAGTCTCCAAGATAAAATGATATGCCATGACAACTGCACAGCGGACCACACATTTGATTCTCTTCAGTTGATCACTGTCAGCTCCCATCAACAAAATCTGTCCCATATTTCAAATACAAGTTAAGATATTTCAATATACTGCACTGCATCACTCTGAAGACTTTTGATGCTCAATTACAATTAATTCTAGTAACATGATGGAAACACCAAGCAAATTAACCACAATGCTGGTTTTCAATTGAGGCATGACCATTTAGTTGCTAGGGTGAAGCTAAAATTTCCATCAGAAATGGGATACAAACGTAGTACTTAATATTGGCCCTAAAACAATTAAGAAATTATTAATTCCAAAGACCAAATGACATGTATAATACACTACCATTAATCACGGCATCCTTCCCAACAGGAAATCATAATTTTGCAGATAATGACAGAAATGTACAATATCTAACATCAAGGTTTACTTTCACATGTATAGAAATGTCATCATTCAAGTAAACAAATCAGAAGGGACAAAATCTAGGACAAAATGGAATTATAAAGACATCTTAAAGTTGGGAAAGTACTTGATAAAGTAGACAAAAAAAGGCACCACAAATCTCCCTTCCAACAAGAGAATGTGAAAGACACATAAATGTTCTTTATCTACTTCAAAACATTATGCAGGAAAACCAACTGAGGCATAACATTCAAGGTGCAACAAAATATATACTGCAGCTGAGCTGTTCTAACTCAAGGCCCATACCAAATTACAAGTCCAAGCCCAGAAGTAGTTTACTGTTCTATCTGGCTACTTCAAGCTTTGTTGGCACATGAACTTGCAAGACCTAAGGATTATTCTAGTCAAACCTCAAGAGCTATGCTCTTTCTATTTAATAGCCCAAGATGATGTAACCCAGGATATTAATTCATGGACCAAGTTATATCAACTCATTGGCATATATTAACTACATCTCCTTTATAAAGGAGATTCAAGTCACTGAGGAATGAGATTTTTAGCAGAAAGAGGTTTTAGCTTTAAGATACTCTTTGATACTATTGCTTCAAAGGAGAGATCACTGGCTGCTATGAGATGTGATTCCAAAGATCCCTCAAATCCCATTGCTGAAAATCAACTTCAAAATCAGTTATCACTACAATTTATCCCATCCCTGAAAACTTAGAAATTAGATCTCAGCTTTATATTCTAGATAAACGTCTGCATCAAATTTACTAGGTCAGGAATACAGAACTTAAGGTTGCCAAAATAGTAAAAGGTAAGCTCATCTAAAACTAGCAATCATATATCATGCCATAAACTACTAAAAACATTGTCAAGTTTTTGGAAAGCATAAACACAGCACATCTTCTTAAATAAAAAGTTCTTCACAAAACCCAAAATTACATAAAAATTGAATTATTCAATAAATATCTGCTACATGTACTGTATTTAGCATCTTAACTTATCATTTGTTTGACAAGAAGAAAATTCATAATAAAAGTGTTAGCAGAAGTGAATCCTGTATTCCTGTTCCCTTTCACAAGAGGCATTTTGCATAAAAATGCCATACCCCTTGAACACCCCCCCCCCCCAACAAAAAAATCTCTGATATCAACCATCATTGCTCCAAAGAATGGAAAGCTTACATATTCAAGTACTCCTTATGCATCAGTTGCATAATAAAAACTTATTTAAGAGCTTCTATGCTACTAGTTAGCATGTTACATGCACATCTACTGATTTCAAATCAAAATTGAACTTCTGCACCAAATTTTTTCAATCTACTGGCCAAATTATTATCTTAACTAGTGACAAACAAGTGAAAACATAACAGGTATCTATGCAATCTAATGGAAGCCTCTAGATCTAGCCAAAAGAATAAAAAATAAGTTTATATAATAATGATTAAGCATTGCACGATCTGATTTGTCTTTTGACCACAAGGCAGATGTACACAGCAACCAAGATGAGTGCAGAATGTACTTTGGGTCAAACAACGAACAGCAGAAATAGATGCAGTGCTAACTCTGAAATTGATCGACAATATCAGAGTCTCTGTGTCAGAAATAATTTCTAGTTATAATGTTTCCAAATCAATCATTCATGAGAAAGAATATATCCTTCAGAAAATTTAACTGAGGAAATAGAGGGACAGTTAGATATGTATCTATATCTACTTCAAAAGACATTATTTAGTGGACTTTAGAAGTTTCCCTACCTTCAAAAAAATAAATACAAAGATAAGCCAAAGCACTCAACTAACCAATGACTTTCTTCACAACAAGAATCCAGGCCAAAATTTAACTCAAGGAAAGAGTATCAAAATTTTGGAATTCCTGAGTTCTGGATTTTCTAAAATCTTTATCAATTGTTGTGCACTTTTAGGTAAAAACCCTATTTTACTTTTCAAAAGGTTTGTTCTGCTCACAAAGCACTGAGGGGTATCAGCCTTGAACACAAAGAAAGAGAAGCCAATTACTTATTAACATATAATACTCCAAAGTTTCTCAAACGCTTCTCAACAGTTCTTCCACCCCATGGAGAACTTTTGGGTTCCTAGAATCCAAAAGGTGCATCTAAGACCACTGTCTCCCATATGAGAGTCATCTTCTTCTAGTACAGGCAAAAATTTTTGGAAACAAAACATAGACAGTGAAATTTGTAAACATTTCAATTTACTTTTGGGCAATGACAAGTGGATTTGCACCATTAGTATTTCTCATGGCCATCCAGCACTAAGCAAACAGTTGACTTAAACATGACAATGCATATCGCAATATATCCAATCATTCTAAAATATCTTGTTTGAACAAAAACCATTCTAACTTCAATTTTCAAGACTATGTTCTCCTAGTATTGCAATTCCTCTCATTTCATAATTTTTGGCAGTAAAATGAAGACTTAGATAACCAGGGATTTTGTGTGGCATGTGGTCGAATATGCCCATGTGCAGAAAAAGAAAGCTTCAAAAACAGCACGGAAAGTTTTGATGACATCTTTGAAAGAGAATTTGTTAATATCCAATCTTTGGGGTTGTGGAACTCATCATCCAAAAAACTCTGAAGCAATGCTTCTATCCATCAGTTCTTTTTATGTACTTCAGCAATGTAACGAGAAGGAAAGGTACTTTTAACAATGACAGGCCTTTGACGAAGAGTTCTAGGACCATGAAGGTATAGCAAAAAACTCATCACGTTCTCACCGTGCATCCAAGACGAGTTGGGCATCCCTCTAGAAACATCAATGTTTTGCTCGGTTTCTTGCCAGTTTCGGCAATAACAGCGTGTTCTTCCACAAACTTTTCAAAATGAAAAGAATCACATTGCCTAAGCTTCTGGCCAACCAGAGAATCTGGAGACAAGATGGGTGAACCTGTGCAACGAGCAACCCTCTCCAGACGATGAAGCTTCATATCAAGGACCAGCGTCATTCCTTTTGCCAAGATGGACTCTTGTATATCACGAGAAACAGTTTTCTCTACCAACACCACATTTGGTTGGTACATGTCTATCACATCAATGATGGCTCTCATACTATCCTTCTCCTGATGTTGAGAGCATAATTTTAAATATTATTAACTGCCAATAACCAGAAACTTTTGAACATAGAAAACTCAATCATACCTGCTGCATTGACTCAAATGATGATAGTCCATTTGATGAAAGTCCAAGGGCACCCTGAATCAACATCAATCTAGGATTGGTGTACTTTGTGGGCATGTGTTTGTGCGCAGCGTGCTTTTTAAAGACCAGCCCTTTAATCATTCGGCTATAAAGGCAAACAATTCAGTTACAAACTTGAAGTTTGTCAATACTGAGTATAGCAGTCATTCAGAGTAGCACATGAAACTAAGATATACAAATACAAGTAGGCCTCAGAATCAGCTGGTCTTTCAGTACAAACACGAACAAGTAGCTTTAGATTTGGATGTATGTAATTTGACAAGAATTTAAATTTTTAGAATGACTCAGAGCCTGACACAGATTTTTCAAGATGCTTCAGCAACAAATGAAGATAAACAACAAAACAGAAAACAAAAGATGCCTGTTTGTTCTGCATTATTCTCTGGGATTTCCAACACAGCAAGTACTTTCAGATTTTGTTGAGTTGGAAGAAGAAATGTGCACATTAAAGTGAATCAGAAAAAGTACACAAAATAGAACTGATCAATTACACCCTGAAAAAGTTAAAACTAAAACCAATGGAAAGAAAATAGTTGATGCCTTATCACCTTTGACATGGAAAACCACTGGAGATACATTTGATTTTTACATATCCATCAGGATCCATTGCTTTTCCTTCTGCAGCATCTGGCTTCACAAATTTAGCAGCCTCCCATGACAAAAGAGTAACGATATCTACCCAACTATTTCCATCTTTTGCAGAAGAGACAACACCAACAGATTTAAGTAGTTGATCAACAAGGGCCTTAAACTTCCCATTCATCACCTCTTCCATCGCTTTTCGCTTTACCTCTTTGAATTTGTGGGCCCCACTTCTTTCATCTCCAAAGCTGCTTAAAGAGCTTGGGCTACCCCAATTTATACCATCAACAGATTCATCATCATCCTCATCATAATTGATCACACTACCCTCAATATCATCAATATAATCCTCAGGCTCTGGGGGTAGCCAAAACTGGGCATCCATCTCATCATTACCTGGTAAGCTTGCACTTCCCTCATCAATCACTGAACCAAATCTTTCCAAATTATGATCACTGGCTTCCTTATCATGAAGAGTTCCTGCATTTTCTATGTCTCTGTTAATCCAAGTATCATTTACAACATTTATTCCCAGGAGGTCATTTTTCACAGAAGTACTGGGTCTTTGAACTCCATTAGTCTGAAATTCTGAGCTATGATCATTTAATTGGTTCTTTGCACTGCAAACAGAATCTTCTTGACTGCTATCCGTGCTACATTCCTCCAAATAAACCCTAATAACAATGATGACAATGTAAGAAGAAGCAAACTAGTTGAAATTCTGTTAGTCTCATTCAAAATTCAACTTTTTGCTTACCTTCCATCTGAGTTTGCATCAATAGAAAAATCACCTGCATGACAACCATTATAAGAATCAGCACAAGAATGTGCAAACAGGAGGAAGAGGAACCAGAAGATACCAAAGAAGAAAAAACAAATGATGTAAGACATTACTGCAACTCGATAGACCACTTTCACTGCTTCTCAAGGAAGCACTTGTACTTATTGATGGCATTGAAGCAGGGATTTGATTTGTCTGTCTTCTCAAAACGTCATTGATTGCTACCTGATCCACAAAATTGAGAAAATTTGCACATGATCTTGGGGACAACCAATTTCTGTATTGCCACTAAGAACAATCAACGTAACAATTCAGGATGAAAAGGTGATATATTTAAACAATCAACATGAGCAAATTATCAGAATTTTCAAATATCAGTGAAAAACCTGTAATATTGATCTCAAGAAAACCACCAAAATCCAAGAAACAGCATAGCACATCAAAAATTCACCCGTAGCCACAGCCAACCCTTACCCCCACCCTGTATCCTGCCCCAACCCACAACAAACATCCTAGTTTCCATCCAAACAAATAAGTACATAAAGAAACCATATAAACACTAATTAAAATCTAACTTAAAATGCAAAATTCCTCAGACTGGTCCAGATCAAACAAAAGCCTGACCACATTAACACTCAAAGAACAGCATTCAATTCATTAAAAACTCAAGTATTCAGATTCCTAGAGGGGAAAATAACGGGAAAAAAAAGCTATTCAGATTCCCAAAAACCCCAACTATTTGGACTGACCATCCACAACATTAAAATCTCAGCCAAAAAAAATACTTCAAAATTTAGTCTTTACAATAACTGCACCCAAACAAGAGAATTGGGAGTCGAAACGCATTCTTTAATGCTCAAATCCGACGAATCTTGAACCACAAAATGAAGTCAACAGCAAATACAAGTCAAAAGAAAAGAAGAAAAACCTCTATACCCGAAAGAAATAATTTATATGCGGTTTGATCTGCTGTGATAAGTTAACAAAATCTCTGACTATATATTCCATGTTCAACAAGGGTAAGAAAAGCAATCTAGTAAGCAAGAATCAAGGAAGAAACAGAAACCTAAATTTTTAAATATTTAACTTACCATTTTAGGCTTCAATAAAATCAATCAGTAGAAGACATCCCAGAGAAAATATAGGAAACAAGAAAAGGAAAGCAGAAAAAATAAATAAAGCCTTGACAAATAACTTACTATTAAAGCGATCAAATTAAAGCGTAAATGGTGGCCCCTAAATCAAATCCCTCTTCCCAAGGGTATCAAAATCTTGAAATTTGAAACTAATTCTGGTAACCCTTTACATTAATATACAAGAATTGAGTCGAGAAACAGAGAAACAAGAAATAACAGATGAAGATGAGGAGAATAAGGGGAGAAATGAAGAGAACTTAAGGAAGAGTGAAGGAAGAAGAAAATGCAGGAGAATGAAGCACACTTTGTGTCCCAAAGTGGGGTCCACTGTTCTTGTTCAATAAAATTTGGAGTTGCGGCAGAAAATTTCAATTTTGATTTTTAAATAGTCATCATTTCTAGTTTTGGACGGTTAAAAAAGTCAAATTTGAGTGAGATAAGGAAGAAACAATAAAAGTGAAATTAGACTAGTAGTATTCCTTCAATTGAAAAAAAAAACAGAGAGAGAGACTAGTAGTGTTCCTGTGATATTGTCTGAAGAAATTACTTTTTTGCATTCGGCTAGACTCAATTAGGAAAACAAATAGTGGTTTGACTTATGTCCACCTCTGATTTGTCACTATCTTGGTTTTTAGGTAAGTGAGTCAGTTTACATAATTTAACATTTTATATGCTGTAAATGTGAAAACATATTAAACCCGATCCGATAAAGAACCCGGCGTAGAGACTGGATTAATGAATCACTGATTAAATCGATGAGTATTAATTTAATATTTATAAATATAAAATAGTAATTTTAATATACATAAAATATATAATAAAGTGCTTTTAGATAGTAATTAATATACTTAGAAAGATATATAATAAATATATAGATATTAATAGAAGACTTAATTTTATTTTATCGTACTTTAAAAAATATAAAAATAATATAGTCAAGTATAAAACAAAATTCATATCGCTTGTTTTCAAAAATATAGCATTTTTTCATTATTTTATTTTTGTTAAAAATAAAGTAATTTTCTAACTAATCAAATATTGTCAATTAAAAAGGATTAATTGTATAATAAAAAATAAAAAAAAATTATTAAAAAATATTTAGTTATCAAATAAAAACTAAGCAAGTGGTAAAGTCAACATATATGCATTTTGTTTTAAAAACAAAGACCCACAATTATTTAGAAAAAAAAAAGGTAAACTAAGTCAATTGAAAAATCGAATGGGTTTTCAGTTGAACCACTGGGTCAAATGAGTTTATCCGAGTTTGACCAAATCAATCTCTTGTTCGGTCAAGCTAAAGACCGGTCTAATCTGATGCCCAGTCCACCGATCAAATGGGTTCAGTCACTGGATCGAGTCGAGTTTAATAATTATGTGTGAAAATACAATTATCACAATAAGTCAACTTCTAATTTGTGATTATCTTGGTTATTAGGTGAGTGAGTCAGTTTACATAATCAAACATTTTATTTGCTGTATATGTGAAAATACAATTATCACAATAAGTCAACTTCTAATTTGTGATTATCTTGGTTATTAGGTGAGTGAGTCAGTTTACATAATCAAACATTTTATTTGCTGTATATGTGAAAATACAACCATCACAGTTATCCCTTATGCATCCTCTTTTCTGTCTGTAAGGTGGAAAACTGAACAAAGAATTCTCTTTTTTCATCACCAATCGAAAAACTCAAGATTTTATTATAATGAAAAGAAGTAATATAGGAATTTGTTATTAGGTATTTGACCAAATAGGGTCGTCCACTTCCAATAGATCCTATCACTAAAATAGCCCTAAAAGGAGGTAAAGCTAATCAGAGCAAGAACGGTTTTCCATGATATGGGAAATGAAAATTATTGGCCCCACATGAAGTTTGTGAACAAGTGACCGTAAGACAATATTGTAGAACTTGAATTTAATATATTTAGGATAGAGACTTGGTTTCTATTATGCTTAATGGTAATGATTCTACTACTAATTGGGCTGGTACTACAAATGGATATACATGCAATTGACTATTTGTATATTTGATGATTGAATATTTGATACCTAGGAAATTTGTGACAAGTATTGAATTTAGGACAGTTGTCTTTCCTTTATTTAGCACCAACGGAAAAATTTGAAATGTTCTATTTGGATTTTGACTCATACATTTAGACCCAAGTACTAGTATCTTTTTTTTTAATGAACAATAACAAAAGGATTTCTCCTCATTTTTTTTAGCAAACTAGTATTCTTTTGCTATCAAAAATCCATATAACAATCCATTTTTCTTAGATAATTCTTTGTAAAAGTGAATATTAAAAATAAAGTTACGCAGGAAGAGTGGTGATGACAATTAAATAACTTTTATACAGCTTGTAGACTAGGCTATTACTGTTGAGTTAAGAAAATATATTAACGTAATTAATTGAATGTTACTCCCTGAATTTGGATATATATATATATATATATATATGTATATTTCTTTACATCTCAAGTTTTAACCCATAATGTAAATAACAATATTCAAAATCAATCTTAAACGTTCGACAATGTCAATAAATAAACATCCAAGACAGCTATCAAACATCAAGTGTAACTTGCAACTTTCTAACATCTAAAGTAGATAATTACTAAACATGTGTGTGCATACAATTTGATTGTATGGTAGAACATCAATCACATGGCAACATGCCACAACTATTTAGCTTATTAATTAGTTCCTTGCATAAGTTACAAACTCTAAGACTGTCAATGGGGCCGAGCCAACCAAAGCTCGGTTCGTTTGGCCCGAAAAAAAGTCGATGAACCCACCTTTTAGTAAGCCGGTCTGAGGTTGAACCTAAAAATTAGGTCCAAATTAAATATGATCCGAGTTTGGGTCTCATTAAACTCAAACCCGATATTGGCCTAACCCTATATATATATATATAATTTATATTTTGATATTATGTATAATTATATATCCAAACATATTATTACTAAATACTAAATATATACAAATTACAAAATACAAAAATACATCTGAAAACTCTTCTACGAGCTTTCTTGAGAAATAATATTAGTAATACATAACTGAATTTCTAACTTTTCTTATTGGTTGAGTAAATTTTTGTATTGGCATAATATTGGTTGATTTCTTTTTGATCTATAAATACAAATCATCAAGTATGTTTGGATTCAAATCACAAGACTAAAAAAAAGTTCCAACTTTTGAAGATATATTGACTTATGACCGCATGTTTCATTACTATTTTTCATGTATTTTGAACGAATTAGATATAAATATTGTTGAAAAACTTTTGGTTTATATACTTTTTAAGAACTTTACTTGTTCATGTTTAGTGTTAATGTTATAGTCTTGTAAATGTTAAATTAGTTTTACAACTTAATAGTTATAGTAATTATATTAAAAAATTAAGAAATAATAAGTGAGCTTGGACTAAACTCGAATAAGGCTCACAATCCAAATATTATGTGACTTGAGTATGAGTTTCATATTTATTAATCCGAAACTCATAACTCGAAACCCGAAAATATTACAAATTAGATGAGTTGAGCTCGAACTTATGAAAGTCTGGCTCATTAGGCCCGATTGGCAAGCCTAACAAACTCCTTTATCAACTATACTAAAGGTACCTCGGCTGCAAGGCGCAGCTTGCATAGCCAAGGCCCCTAGAATCTTAGTTGAATACATAGTAACAAATCTTTTTGGTATATAATGAATAGAGATATAGGAGAAAATTTGAGTATCAAAATAATTAAAATTTGTTGTGAAGAGAAATTCCGTATATGAAATTAACCCCCTTTTTATTGTGATTTGGACAAAGATTTTTTAACCAGTAGTATGTGTACGTAATGATACCAAAAAAGAAGAGAAAACAAATCCATTATGAGTGCATTGTTGATTTAATAGCAGCATAATTTTAGTTGTCATTAAACAAAAGTAGTCATATTATTTCTATCACTTTAATAATTAGAAAAATTTTAGAAAGCCATTAAGACCTGTTACAGTTTTCAATATAAAAAAAAAAACATACAAACTTGCACATTTTTCTTTCTTTGTGAGAGAAAAAGCGAGTTAATCCACCCATTTAAATCATGCCTAATGGCATTACAAATAGGTGAGAACATTATCTCACCAAACAGTTCTAGAATACAAATAACAATCTAGATAAAAATATGAAGTGCCATATTTCCAGAACTATATATACAAAATTCAAAACCAACAATTAGTTTGATTGCAAAATGTCTTCTTATTCAAAATTGAATTTTCTAACAATATTTTGTCGAGTGACACTCTAGGTTGAAAGCCTCAATGCTATCTTCCATCACCAACTACATATCTTTGACAATCGCAATTATTTCAGCTAGTTAAATCAACAAAATATTATCAACTTCTTCAGTCAAATAATAATGATATGTCTAGTTCCACACCTAACAATCATCTTAAACTCTAATTGCATTATCTATCATTTGGGACAATAAAAAAGAATAAGAGTACAAAGTCATAGAGAACCAGTTTAAGCAAAAAGATTTTGAAATTGAATCTTACACTTCTTTTATTGCCAGGCTATTATTTGCTAAACTTAAAAACCATGAAAATAAGCTACCTATCATGGATACATGCTAGTAATTCAAAATGAAGCTGGTCCCAACAATTATTTTACACATCATCCACCTTATCTAATAAATAAGCACGTTTCAATATTAAGAAACTTTATATAAATCAAAATATCAAAATATAATTATCTATCCATAAATTAAAAGACTTTGATTAATTTTTAATTCAACAAACCTCACCATTTTTTTCTTGATCATTATTTATCCTGGACCTTCACTTGTCGAATTCTTCCTCCTCCACTCTAGCACTATCATCCTATTATCAAATAACAATTTTAATAAATAAAAAATTAAAATTGGAAGGTATTTGTATAATGGCGTTTATTATTTTATGGGGAAAAGGTAGTTATAATTCTTTCATTGTCAGCTTGAAGATTCTTCATGTAATCACCACTAGTCCTCTTTTCAGCATTAGGGAATTTTTTCAAAATATAAAAAAGACCAAAAAGTAATATCAGAATAAATAAAAGTTTATAAAAACTAAAAAAACACGTTTCTTTAGATATTGGGGGAAAAAGTATTCACAGCATTACATGTAAACTTCAACTTGCCTTTTTTAGGGGGAAAAAGAAAGTCAGAAGAAGGAGGAAATAGCAAGAAGGAATGATCAAAGGTTCTAATCAGGAGGCAAAAAATGACAAAAAAATATTAAATAGTACATACCAAAGAGAGAAGGTAAGAGCAGAAGATCATAAATCATGATTACTGGACTAAGCAAGAAAGGAAATGTAAAACCCTTTCTTGAACTTCTGCAACGAAACCATTTATTTAGTTATATATGGACAAAATGGTAAAAAAATTCATCAACTAATCCAATAGAGAAAATAAAGTAGAGTAAACGATTAGGATGAAGGAAAAAAAGGAGTACAATGTGGAAACTAAATGAAGAAGCTGCAATGTAAATGGTGTTTGTTTAATTGTTTTTAGCTAGAAAGGAGAAATGAAATAAGGTGATAGTAAAAAGCAAAAAGAAGAAAAGCAAAAATGAAGATAGCTTTCTCAAGAGAGAAATGTGCCGCATGTCAAAATGAGAGAAAGCCACTTGGCAATTATTAGGGTTGTTATAGTAACTCCACTTTCTCCTTATCAACTATTCTAGGAGGTTCTCAGTTGTGCTAAGCACAGCCTAGGTCCCCTATAACGACCAAATCAAATGAATAGAAAGATATTTTTTCCTCTATTTAGAGTGAATAAAAATCTGTTGCTATATTTTTTTGTATAAGATTAACAGTAATGTTTGTGAAATAGCATTCCTAAAATCATAAATTACCAATCAAGCATGTACTTAAGAATATAAGACTAAACAAAACCAGAAAACCATCAGCATTGCAAATGATAAAAGGAGATAACAAAAGATTGGCAAGTAGTTTTACAAATAGTTTGATGTCTTCAAGTGAAAGTTAGTCTTATAGAGACGGGAAATGACATGCTGATTGCCTAATATAAAGTGCAATGATAAGTTACAATTACAAAATATCATATATTGAGATCCACTAAGTTGTGCAACAGAACAGATTCTTAATGGATGCCATATTGTGTCAAAAGATGCAAGAATTCAGCTATAAAGCGCTAACTAATGATTAATGAAAAAGCTTCAAGCAAGTTCAGAGTTCGTCATCACGTTGCTACTTCAAAGGACCTTTAGGTGCAAGATTAGTTGGAGCGAAAGTTGAGGGTGCATTGGTGGATAGAGAGGCAGGTGTATTAGGTTCAGCAGAATTCGAACCAATTTCAGTTGTCGGAGTTCCAAAAACCAAGGCTCTCTTTGCTGTGGTCACTGGAGGCGGCATTTTGGTTGTAGTAGCAGAAGATTTAGCATTGGTATCAAGCAATTTTTTGGTTGATGGACTGAAAAATTCATTCTTCTTTCATACTGCAGGACAATAGCATGAAGATCTAGAATTTTTTTCATTCGTTTCTGTTGTCGTGATTGCCATTGGAACGTGAGCTAATTTCTCAATACTATATGCCTTGACAATATTATACTTGCCTTCCTTCTGGCCTTGATAATCTACCTCATGTTAGCGTATGAAAACACATAATCGAATATTTTTCGATTGCAGATGCTAGTTCAAGAGAAAAGTTAAGCCCCTGCAATTTTTTGTTTTAAAGCATAAATAATTATTAAGAATATCCTGAAATAGTAGCTATTTGTTTGGAAGTGGAAGTTCTTGTTGTAGATTGTAATTGGGAAAAGACTTGGGCAATGATATGGAAATTGTGAGTAATTTCATATTTTGTAAAAAGAATTGGATCACAATCACAAGTTATGGAGGGAAAAAAAAGTGCAATGGCCCAATGTTGAGCATTCATTCTATTTGTCCTGGACCGAAAAAATAGTATAAGACAAATGAAGTAACTCTAAAACAAAGCTAAAACCAAATGGATATATCGTTTGATTAAAGTTGCGGAATAAACTAAGTCATAAAGAGCAGTGAAGAACTTTCTTTTTCTGCAACAAAAATCTTCAACTAAACACACAATTTACTAGTAATTTCAAGTACAAACAAATCATTAATATTTTTCGTGCTCGATCCTTTTTTATTTTGTACATAGTCATTCTAATGATTATAGTCACTACATTTTTACATAGTGAGAATAGTTTTTATACCCAAGCAAAGGTGCATAAAAACTATAATATTAGTTACTAGTCACTTGGTCAAATACTCAAATAATGATTTAAGAACAGATACTCATAGTTTGTTGATTATGGCCTAATGTTGAGCATTCATTCTATTTGTCTTGGTCTTGGAAAAATAGTATAGGACAAATGAAGCAACTCTAAAACAAAGCTAAAACCAAATGGATATATCGTTTGATTAAAGTTGGGGAATAAACTAAGTCATAAACAGCAGCGAAGAGCTTTCTTTTTCTGCAAAAAAATCTTCAACTAAACACACAATTTACTACTAATTTCAAGCACAAACAAATCATTAATATTTTTCATACTTGATCCTTTTTTTATTTTGTACATAGTCATTCTAATGATTATAGTCACTACACTTTTACATAGTGAGAGCAGTATTTATACCCAAGCAAAGGTGCATAAAAACCAAAATATTAGTTAATTGTCACTTGGTCTAATCCTCAAACAATGATATAAGAACAAATACTCATAGTTTGTTGATAAAGTTAGTCCCAACCTAGCTTTTAGTTTGTTACTTGGTCATTATTAGCTAAATGCGATAAACCTATTGGTTGTGATTATTTCTTGTTTGACAATATTCATGAAGGCTGGAGTTTCACAACACAAGCATTTTAAACAAGAATGGATGAAGTCTATGAAGCAAAAAAAAAAAAAGAATCGACAATATTAAGCAAGACGTATTAAGCTAGTAGTTGTATCATCATGCAAGAGCTAAACTTGTAGCAGAAATTTTCGTTGCCATGATTGTTAGCTTACCTCATTATGAGCTTCCCAAAATCGAAAAGCTATAAATGGTATAAGTTTCTCAGTATCAAACCCAAAGATAATAGTGTTTATGGAGCTTGTACCATCATCCACAGCAATTCCAGTTCCGGTCCTAATACACATTGAGAATAAAACAGTATATTCTAATTTTTTATTATAGGAGAGTGAAACTTAATTTGGTAATTACCTTGCTACAACTTTGCTCTCTTCTTTGCAAGATGGGTATCTTATAACCCATCCCACATCAAGACCCACATATTTTAAATTCAGTAATATTAGACATTCATCTACAAGGAAATGAATTTGAAAAACATACAAAGAATTTTGCAATACCAATCAAATTCTTCATACAATATCTCAACATATGGAAGTATTAAATACAAAAATTGATACATTAAAGAAACCAGATTTAAAATTCCCTAATGATATATCAGCACCTCATTTTCAACCTAGAAGTTTGACAAGAGAAAAAACAGTATATTCTAATTTTTTATTATAGGAGAGTGAAACTTAATTTGGTAATTACCTTGCTACAACTTTGCTCTCTTCTTTGCAAGATGGGTATCTTATAACCCATCCCACATCAACATTAATAGCCTTTTGGCAGCTCTCACGTGCTTCAAACCAGAATTTTTGTTGTTCAGGGGTCAACCTGGTTTTCCTCGTTATCCAAGTTGTTTTGACATAATAGATTTTTTTCAAATAGAAAGAAGAACACCTAAATTTTGCATTTTTTTGGATAGCTAAAATATATAAATCAGGTCATAAATAAAAAAGAAAGTTACATCTTTGAGTGTGTTAAGTGCATTGGCTACACTGATCACATCATTAGCACTTGGAGGTGGGAGCTGCCTAGATGAATCTTGGTATGCCATTTGTTGAATCAATTCTGCAATTTCTTCTTTATTTACATTATACCTATCCCAAAAATCAATGCAGTAGACCATAAGATATCAAAGGGATCTGGAAGAGTTGGACAAAAAGTATGTGTGGTCATAGAATATACGTACCATTCCTTGGGTGCATTTGTTTCAGGAGTAGTAGGATTAATTAGAAGGCCACCCCCAGGCTTGGTTGTTAGGGATAAGTCTAACAATAAAATTAATAGTTTATGTTAAGTAACAGAGCAATTTCCAGGACAGTGATTGGCTAAGTTATTCAAAGTGGTTGACTGTCATGGAAGTATGAGGTGTTAAAAGTATATTAACTTCACTTACAATTAGAAGTTGTGATTTTCAGCTTCATGCCAATAATAATGTTGGCATTCCCAATGCTGTTTGCAAGTTGTGTTCCTTGATTTTGTTCAAACTCATTCCAAAGAGTAAGAAGCATTGGTTTTTTCCTTTATAAAGAATGGGAAAAAGGGGAAGAAAGTGAATGCAACAATTTATGCATTAGATAGAAATATTAAAAGTAAGGTTTATATAACTAACTCTTGATTCACAACAAAGAAGTCTCTTGTTATAGAGACATTATTCTCTTCTTTTGTCACAAATGCATTGACAGTAACATCCTGTAAATCTTTGTACAAACGAAAAGAGAAGAGGTTAGCTGTGTTTCAATAATTAAAGAAGAGGTTAGCTGTGTTTCAATAATTAAAGGAAAGATGAAAATGAATTTATATTTCAATTAGTAAAGCATGGATATCACTTACTCTGAAAATTTTCCATGTCTATGAACTTAAAGAGGTCCTCAAATTTGGTGAATTCAAAAGTGCATGGTAGCATTGGTGGATTTGGCTCCACATACTCTTCAACTAATGTCTTGTTATGGATCACCCATGAGAATTGATAGTCACTAATTTTATACTTTGGATCCCCTTTTTTGACAGTCCTACCATTGATGTATGGCCTAAATGGCTGCAGTAGATTAGCAAAATAGCGAATGTCATTCCCATAAATGACTACTGAAACCTTAGTCCCTTGTTCACAGAAAGAACCAAGTTAGGCAATATTAACCAAAAGGCTAAAGTAGAACATTCAAGGTGAGAAATATACAACAACAAACGTGTAGAGTTTTTTTTTTTTTTTTTGGGAGGGGGGAAGGGGGGAGAAAACATATAATAGCAATGTTTGAGTTGGAAAAAGTCGATCAATAAGAATAACCAAAGATATGTATAAAGAAAAATGGTAGAAAAACCAGAAAAGAATTAGACAACTAAACAACAATTCTTTGGAAGCAGGCAAATTTCATTAATATCAGCTGTAAATTGCCCTTAGGTTTGTCACAGAAGCAATTAATGATGTCAAGAAACTACTATTTTTACTTTAATTTTCCTTAACTCAGCTAATACTTTTAGATATAGGGATGTGTAATAGGAGAAAACACGCTAGTTTTGAAGGATTAGAAGTACGAAAAATTTCCATGAAATTAAGAGGATCTCATGTACAAGTATATAAAACCTAACAAAATCTACGTTGGAGTGCCATTTCAATTCCCTTAAATTTATTTGATTTGTTGAACAAATTTATAATTACAAATTGTATCAAACTTAATGTTTTCAATATATAGAAAATTAAGCTAAAATAGAGGTTTTATTTACACTGCGAATTTGATTAGGCTCAACTCAATTGGCTCGTAGCCCTATTCCAAATTGTGATGAACAGATTCTTCAGTAGCTATTGGCCACGTTAGTAGCAGGGATTTTTTAGATTTTTTTGCTCCGTGAAAGTTCATTTTTTGGGAGGTAAGCAATGAAATTTCCGTAAGTCCTCTATACTTTGTTTCAACCGTTGAATGTAAATAGAGTCACCCAAATGCACCCAAGCTATAACATTTTCCAATCACTATATATGATCTCTCATGCAGAAAGTTATAATGATTACACATGTATCATTGGCTAATAATAAACCTTGTAATATTGTAGGGAAAAACCATGTAAGCTAAATCAAAACTTCACTATCAATTTGCAAGTGTTGCTATTTTAAGTTCTAATGAAACGAGATTACCCAAGAAACATAAAAATAAACAAGTATTTAAAAGTAATTAGTTTGAAATTAAATTGTACAAAGGGAAATTAACAATCTGGACATCTTGATGATTTAGGAAACAATAAATTGCTAAGATTAGCTTCAGTTTATATTACCTCAGAATCTGTCAAGACGAAACACTGAAATCTCACAGGCACTGATCCATTGTTGGTCAACACCTGTGATTTCTCAACAACTTGCACAAGCGTTGTCCACCCAATACAAACAAATTCAATTAACATATCAGTAATTTTAAAAGTAGTTGTCATGCCTCTATTTACTAGCCTTCCAGTTAATGGCTTTCATATAAAAAACAAGGATGTATTCATCCACCAAATAGAATCATAGTTTCTTAATTGAACCTCAATGTAAGCCTGAACTTCACTACATATTATGGTAGGGTGAACAAAATTTATGTTTGTGCCATAATAGACGGTCATCTGACATTGTTCATCCAAACAAAATAAGACAAATGGCTGAGTACTAACCAACTATACAACAAAGCTAAAACCAAATGGATACATGATTTGATCAAAGTCACCAAAAAACTAAGTTATAGAGAGCAGCCAAGCACTTTAAACAAAAAAAAAACATTTAACTAAAGAATATACCACTAATTTCAAGCAAAGACAAATTATTAATACTTTTTCTACTTTATCTTTGTTTTTTTACATAGTCATTCTAATGATTACATTCACTACATTTTTTCATAGTCAGACCAGAGTTTATATCCAAATAGGGACCCATAGAAACTAGAACATCAGTGAGAACATTTTTTATGTTTAAATAGGAATCTCATGCGACATTCTCTTGCCCTCAATGCAGTAAATCTGGTATATTGGTATTGGCTTTAGATTCAGGCTGCCGAAAGGTTGCTATTGTCGACATTGATATTCACTATGGAAATGGAACTACAGCAGGATCTTATCATTCTCATGAAACTTTTATTGTTTCTCTTCAAATGAATCATTGTTCTTGAGTACCTCTCATCCTTAGAGTGGAACTGTACATGAGCTTGGTGTAGGGAAAGGGGTAGAGTATAATCTAAAAATGCCTCTCATTCTTTTGAGAAGTTTGTCTGATATTGTGATCTCAGTTATTGGCCAAATTTTTTTCTCCTTTTTGAAGTTCTTGGCCAAGTTTCAAGTGCAATAAGTAAATTCTTTTGTTACTTTTCTGACAACAAACAGATTACGTGCTTATCTTTTGCCAATATTAGAAACTATATTAGATTCCTTAATCTTCACTTTTATTATTGGACAACTAACCTTGGTGTCAAGTATCAAACCTTGAATCGTTAATAAAAAAATTTAGCCTCATTCAGTGAGTATTATTTTAGTTACTAATACGGAGTAAAGACAAGAATTGCGCTTCAGAGAACACAGTAAACTTAAAATAATAGCAGGATCATACAAAACAAATAGCAGTAGCAAACTTAAAATAAATGAAGTAGAAATTGAAGAAAAACTACTAAAAAGAAAAGGAAAAGCTGAAATTTTGCCTAAGAAAATATAGTCACATAAACAAATCCCAATAAAACATAGTGAAGAGAAGCTGCTCATATGTTCAAGAAATAGGACAAAGTCACCTTCAAGTTAAATGATTCCTTCACTGATGATATGAATCGTAGGAAAAGGAATCTATCAATTGGAGCATATGTGTATATTATAATTTGGTAATTTGTCTATTATTCATACGTGTAAAATTTGACAAAAAAATGAAAGATTTTTTCTTATCAAAGAGACTCCAAAGAACAAGGTATAAGGAGCCGGATGCTTCTTCTTGCAACAATTTCTCCCCAGTTAGAAAGCTCAGTTCATAAGGTAGAGGAGACAATACCATGCACTGACAAATGCCTCTATTCTATTTTTGATTGCATAATTTTATGGAAAAGCAAAAGTCTAAATGACTGGGAAACCTATTCCTCATCAGAACTGGAATAAGGGAAAAATCATATCTGAAAAGATATTTTTTATGCAAGGATCCCATGGTTGTGAGATGGGAACCGTACAATTGATGAGAATCGAATAGCAAAACATGATTTGAGGGGAAAATCATTGATTGTTTCGGCAAAGAGTTCCCTCCTTTGAAGTACAATTTTCATGTGAGTAACCAACAATTCCTGCAACATGAAATCAAAGTAGAAATGGGTTGATTTAACATTGAAGCAAGAGAAAAACATGGGCAAGTTTATGCAAGAGTAGTTCACCTACTTGTTTCAAAAGGCACAAATTTGTTTCGGTTGGTATAAAGAAAGAAAGGGTTTCAACGGGAAAAGAAAGAAAAGGCTTCAACGGCAATTTGCAAGAAATATTTGAGCTAGAAGCATGCCACTTGTCAAATATTAAGGAAGCTACGTGGCAAGAGAAGAGACAAAACACTAAATCTCAATTCTTTCTTAGATCTAATAACTTCTATATAAACCTAAGAATACGTTCACCAAGAAGTGCCATGTGGACAACTTAAACTGATTTGGCATTCTTTGATTGGTTTGTAGTTTTAACACTACCTTCACCAACAATTGTCATATGCAATTAACCGTTCGGTGAGACATGTGCCTTTCGTATATGTTTAACCATGGAGGGTTGTTTTAGTAATATTACTGCTTAGTTGAAATTAGTGATGCATATGGTGCAAATACATACAGCTTTTAGTAATTTCCTATTGACACATTTAACCCTTACATTAAATGAGTTGAGTTTGTGGGTATTGAAATCAAGATTGAATTATGCTTTGGTAATGGCTATCTCACTCTTACAACATGGGTTGAAGGTTTAATTGTATGCATTCTTCCATTTGGATTTTTTTAATTTCTATGGTTTCAGATTCTTTTGGTGTTTTTTAATCTTTCGTATGTATTAGAAGGCTATGTAAAGGACTCATTGCAATATTCTTCCTCCAAGCATTATGTGTGGTTCCAATTCAGGTTGGTTCCATCTTTAATTTTGCTTTCAAAGATTACAAGGAAATTGGTGATTTTGATTAAATGTTAGCTATTAGGAATTCAGTAGTTTGTTGTTTCTTGTTAATGCATTGTTAGTTTAATTCCTTATAGCCAGAATTTAAACTTTTTCTTTAATGGTATATTTGTAGAAATAGTTTTAGAGCTTCTTAGAGCAAAGATTCGTCAGAAATTTGCTGAGACAGGTATATCTGATAGGTTTGGCTTTTAATTTTCCACTTTTTGTTTTTTATAGATGTTTAATTGTATTGGATTTGAGTTTTGATTATAGCAATGTTGTTGTTTGTTGTTTACTCTTTGCAAGAGTTTTTCCCTCCTACTGTGTTGTCTATTGTATCAAATTTCAATTTTGCCACCAATAATGTTGTTGTTCTTTGTGGATTTGCCATAAGAGTTTTTCCCTTCTGAGATGTGCCTGTGGTTAAGTATAGTGCAGTAGTTAAGTATACTTTATTCCTTGATTATCTTTTTTTTTTCTTTGTTGCACTTATGCTATAAGAGATGTTGGACCAGCCAACTAGATTCGGTATATGTGATTTTGCCACATTTGGATTCGGTGTTTGTGAAATGGCTTTGACTAGAGAGTTTCTACCCGCTCAATATCTACTTAAGTAGTGACAAGAGATCTGATGCCTCAAAATATTAATCCACTTCTATGTTATTACATATAAACTTAGATAAATAGTTTATGATATTTTCTTTGTTAATTATCATTCCTGCGATAATATATCGATCTGCCTAATATGCCATGCCAATATACTGTTACCTTAGATTTAATCAAATTTCTAACATACAAATCTCAATGTCATAAAAGAATATATCCTGGTAGCAAGACTGAAATTTATAATTTATTATTTTAATTAGTAATTAATCTTCATGAATAATTACCAATCAATTTTTGTACTTGTTACTTTGACCACATGCACTTAAGGTTAGGCAATTGTTCCCCCTCAAATAGTATGAAATTATAGAAAAGACTCATAGTATAATTTTGTAGTGTTTTTCACTTTTACATTTGTTTGTCCCTTCTCAATTTCTTAAAAACACTTATTTGCTCCCTTCATATCGATAATTTTGTAAAGTTCTGTTACATTAGACCCTTAGCAGTTACAAAATTCACATATTTATATACATCTCTTCCTTCAAATTTCTAAAATTCTATCATAATGTGAAATACTACGTACTTCACTTTATAAAACTAAAAAAATCAACATTTATTAGTTTAAGCATAAGTTTGATGTTAATTATAACTCTAAAACAACAATTTATATATAAGGGATATGCAACGATCCACATTGAAAATTTAACAGATATGCAATTGGTATATGTGTTTTTCCTTGTTTTATTCTTTACTTGGTTTGTTGTTCATCATTGAATCGTGATTTATTTCTCATCTATTAGAAATATAACTAAAAGTTTAAGAACACAACTCATTGCATAACCAATTCCAAAACTCCAAATGCATCATCATTCGGTGGGCCGCACAGCCAGTCCATGCTAGTACAAGGTAGAAATATGGCAATTGTTCTCAAGTTTTGTGCTATAAAATTCTTTAACGAAAGAAAGTAATAGCATGAATTGATTTTCTACCAACTTAATAAGTAGTTGAAGTTATTTTTCACTAAACCAAATATTAATAGTGTTCAAACTAGTGTTCTTCTAAATTCTCTTGCTTCTTTTTTTTTCCTACTAGCCCTTGTCTTCTTTTTTAATTTCTCTTTCAAGTCATTATTTTGGTCTTTATACACATAATTACGAAACTTTTCTTTCTCTTTCTAGTTTTATTTTTGTTAGTCTTTTACTTTCCACACAAAAATATGAAATTTGCTTACTTTTCTTCTTTAAACTCTCTCTATACTACTCCATTTTTAATTCCTCTCTCCCTTTTTTTTCCTTTTTATACACACAAATATGAAACTTTTCTTGTTTTTCTTTCTCTTTCTTTTTTTTAACTTTGTATAAACACAAATCTAAAACTTTTTTTTCTCTTCTTTTTAAATTATCTCTATACTGCTCTCTTTTTTTTTGTAATTTCTCTATCTATATTTTTCTTTTCATAAACAAAAATATGAAACTCTTCCTCATCTTCTTGTTCTTCTTTTCTCTTTTTTGGCAAACCCAATACACGAGGAAGGGATGCTGACCCTTTATTTTGTTAATATAAATAAACAAATAAGGAGGGGTGTGACGGCCCCACCTCCCCCTAAGGCGAACCAAAGGGTTCGGCGGACCGCCTGTCCAACTCTCGCCGGGACTCACTCACTTACTACATTCCTCAAGTAAATTACAAGGCACAACTCAAATAATACATCAAATTCTCCAAAACTTACATATCATAAGCGAAGTAGAAACTAGTTCTAAGCGTAGAATGTATATATACATCCGATTCAATTCCAAATATTTATACAGGCCCAAAAGTACATAAACCAAAACCAAATCTAAACTATACAAGATATACGTCATCCAGCCACACAAAGATCCAAATACACGTTCTTCCTTTACTTCGATCCCTGTGGGGAGAAGAAAATAATTGGGGGTGAGCTAGAAACTCAGTGAGTGACCAGCACAATCAACAACCAAGTATATTTCACAATAAAACATTGATATGATGTCATGATGCAGTAATCAAATGTACATTTATTGCTCATGTGAGCCAGTGAAGTTCTTGTACTTAAATATCCAACGCTCGTTTAGATCAGGTAACCGTGAAACAGAAGTAAGGAGCCATCGTGCTCCAAAGAATGTGTAAACAGTAGTGGAGACATTGGTTCTAAGCACAAGACTTTCCAGGAACTCATTGGAGCCAAATTATGTCATGGCACACACCCAAACCCAAATGATATGCAATGGAGTAATAAATGCAAGAATTAGTTCAAAAGTAACTTTGGAAATAGTTGAGGGATCACTCACCAACCACGACTCACGAACCTCATCCATCATTTATTATTGTCTTGCACAAGTCCAAGCCCTAGATCACAAATGGAAATAAGGACTAAAACGATCAAAGCGGAAAAACAGTAAAGGCATGCATCGGGCGTGCGCGGAAATGAAAATGGTACAAAATGGGTTACACGATTTTGCCCATAACTGGAGCTGTGGTTATCAGATCAAAATGTACTAGGTAGTGTCTCGAAACTTAGAAAAAAGGTTACAATTTTCATGAAGATACTTCAACCCAGTTTTCAATGTATCCAAGTCAAATTTGCCAAATATAGAACTAGAACTCCAAAGGCTAGTTTATCTTTTTCGTGAAAATTTGGCGGCATGCCCCTTGTGTTTACCCATTTTTCAGCCATTTATGGCTTCATTCTTTTACTCAATCCAACCCAAAGTCATCCATAACACAATTTCATTTCAATAGCCGTTGAATAGGCTCATGACAATACAAGGACAAAATCAAACTAATAACAAGTGCGGAAATAAACTTAACATAAGACAAATTTGACTGGTTTTTACGGAAAGAACACATCCGAGGCTACGCTTATCAGATTAAAGTAAAACATATACCGTTTTGAAACTAAGACGAAGGCCTACAACTTTCATGAAGAGCACTTAGTCTAATTTCCAGTGTAACCTAATCCAATTCCCAATTCACATAACCTAATTCCAACTAATCGGCTATTTAACCGTACTGCATTCAAATGGCCATATCTCAGTCTACCAAGGCCCGTTTAAGGTGTTCTTGGAGGCGTTGAAAAGCTAAGACAGAGTACTAAAACTTTCATGTTTTGGCAATTGGCTAAATCCACACGGATTATGGTAAATAAACACAGCCAAATAGACTGAACTGTCTAAACGGAACACTGGAATTTAACCTAGGGCAGCGAGGGTATTTTGGTCTTTTCATAGTCTACGTTGCTCCGATTGAGCTGAAATTTTGTAAAAAACTATAAAATACAATTCTATACAACTTTCATGTTTTATGCCAAGCCTAATTCATCCTCTAAACACACGAAATGGAACCGGACAGAACAGGGTGAAATTTTTCCAGAAATCTGGAATTTTTGGTTTCAATGATAACTTTCTTCATTTCTTGCTTCACTTGCTACCAAAACCCCCTATTTAATCTTGGATACCACATATATTAACCATACATCAAGTATAGGTAGCAATCCATCAAACCCTAATTCCATGTAACTAAAAGGAAAAATACCCAAAACATGATAACAACCATCATTCACCACAAATTTGAGATGCTAAGCTAATTTAAACAAGATCAAGTGTAAGAAATGGCGAAATCATCATCCTTACCTTGCTTAAGTGTCTACCAAGAGCAACCCTAGCTTCCCCTTCAAAATTTCACCAACACCTCACTAAATAAACACTCAAGGATGGCTTTAATCGGTTTAGTTTTCTTTCTTTCTCACTTGGAGCTAGATTCAAGAAGAAATAGAGCAACTTTCCCTTGGTGTTTTTTCCTCTCTCTCTCTCTCGGCCAAGCAGCAGAAAAAATGAAGAAGAAAGATAGCTCTAAGTGATAAGAAGGTAAGATAAGTATCTTGGTCAATGGCCCTTAGGTGGCCAACAAGTGGCTTCACCACCACCACTCATTTTTTTGTTTCTTTTCCTTGCATTTTTAGCCCTAAATTTCGGTCAAAGCTAGCTGGAAATAAGGAGATATTTTGCTCAAGTATTAATGAGCTCATGTGGTAAGAAAGTGGTGGTCAAGTGGTGCGTTCAATCGGTAGTGCGCGGTACCCGTTGGTTCGCGCCGTTTTTCCTTAAATCACACGTACTAGGGTTTTTTTTTTACTTCCTATTCACTAACTTTTCATCATTGCTCCTAATCACATATTATTTCTCACCTAAAAGTCACTCTTAAGCACCAAATTTGATCCTCGCTCCGTACCGAAAAATTACCCTACGGAAAATCGCGAAAACCCTAACTTGCTCCAATCTTGAAAACGAAAAGTGAAACCTTGCTTTCTAGGTTTATTTGCACTTATTATGGAATGATTGGGTAGTAAGGTTATAATAAAGTAGTATTTGTCAAAGAAAAGGAAATTTTTAAGAAAAAGATAAGGAATTTGCACGACTTCTGGCCGGATTCTCCACAAAATACTATTCACCAGAAAATTTTCCCTTTTCTTTTGCTTCGGGGCGTCACAAGGGGGACATCTGACCTGACTTTTAGTACAAGGATAAAAGTAGTGAATGAGAAGTACTACTCCTTTACAGCAAATGATCTCACTTACTAGAAATCTTGACTATCTAAACTAAGCGATGCCCTACACTGATTTTCTACCAAATATTAAGCATGAATTGATTTTCTACCAACTTAATAAGTAGTTGAAATTATTTTTCACTAAACCAAATATTAATAGTGTTCAAACTAGTGTTCTTCTAAATTCTCTTGCCTCTTATTTTTTTCCTACTAGCCCTTGCCTTTTTGTTTTTAATTTCTCTTTCAAGTCATTATTTTGGTCTTTATACACAAAATTACGAAACCTTTCTTGCTCTTTTTGTTCATTTTATTTCTCTTTCTATTTTTATTTTTGTTAGTCTTTTACTTTCCACACACAAAATATGAAATTTGCTTACTTTTCTTCTTTAAATTATCTTTATACCACTCCATTTTTAATTCCTCTCTCCCTTTTTTTCCTTTTTATACACACAAATGTGAAACTTTTCTTGTTCTTATTCTTGTTTTTCTTTTTCTTTCTCCTTTTTTTTACTTTGTATAAACACAAATATAAAAGTTTCTTTCTCTTCTTCTTCAAATTATCTCCATATTGCTCTTTTTTTTGTAATTTCTCTATGTATTTTTTTTCTTTTCATACACAAAAATATGAAACTCTTCTTCTTCTTCTTCCTTTTTTTTTGGCAAACCCCATACATGGGGAAGGGATGCTGACCCTTTATTTTGTTAAAATAAATAAACAAATAGGGAGGGGGACATTTGACCTGACCTTTAGTACAAGGACAAAAGTAGTGAATGAGGAGTACTACTTCCTTACAGTAAACGATCTCACTTACGAGAAACCTTGACTATCCAAACTAAGTTATGCCCTACACTGCCGTGGCAAAACTGCAATAGACTAAAAAAATATGAACATTAGATTCATCAAGAGAAGTGAGAAAATCAGCTACTTGATTTGCTTCTCTAAAAACATGATAGGCCGTAACAAACAACTGAGGAAGCAATGTTTGAATTTGATCAATTAATAAAAACAAAGCCATTTAGATGTTGATGATAAATCAATTAGTTACACCAAAATCTTTGAATCCACCTCAACCAACAAAGGACTGATACATCTAGATTGACACTCAGCCAAACCAAAAATTGCTCCCCTAATAAAATATTAAGATCACCAAACTCTTTATAAAAAGAAAAACATAATTCACCTGCAAAGTCATGCACCAAACCACCTCCAGAAGTCTTACTCCTTCTCATACTTGTATCTGTATTCAATTCCAATGATCCACCGAAGGAGCTATCTATGAAATAATTCGAGAGCTTAATCGAGGCCTTGTGTGAGGACCTAAAAATTTTGTCATTTTATCCCTTTTAACACCATTGCATTTATTCATTTGGTTACTTATTTATTTGTTTATAGATTTGACAATGATTTTAGTCTTAATGATTTTATTAATTTTTATGTGTGAGAGTTAGTGAGGTTAAATGCAACTTTCTTTTGTGGGATGTGAAAGGAAACTTTGGAATTAAAAGGGAGTTTAGTGCAATAAGGAAGAATTGAGATATTTAGAACTAGAAGTTGCTAGATGGTGACATGTGTCACCATAAGAACCAAGCTTTCTTTTTTAAGACTTTTGACCAAGCTTTCTGGCCATTTTTCTTCCACTTTCTTGTCTTCAAACATAACAAACAAACACAAGAGAAAGAAAGAGAGAGAGGGCCGTGAGCTTGAGGAGGAAAAAGGGGAAGAAACTTTCATCCAACCTAGCTTCAATCTTGCTTGGATTTTGAGAAAAAAGGAAGGAGATAACTTGGGGTTTCCATCAACCTTGGCTTAAGCTTGGAAAGGAAGAAGATTTGGTGGGTTGAACTTCATCTTGGTTGGAAAGCAAGAGAGGTAAAATGCTAGATAATCCTTCCTTCTTCACTTTATGTTGAAAACAAGTTGGATTGTTGGATTAAAGTCAAGATTTGTGGTGAATCTTGGAAGTTTCTTAAGTGAATGATACTTGTACTTCATGTTTGAGTTAGGGTTTGTATATGTATATGATTATGGTGGTTTCTTCTCGAGATTTATCTAATGTTATGTTGGAAATGAAACCCTATGGATTTCCTAAGTATTGTTGGTTGGATTTGGTAAATTAGTTGGAGAAATATTGGAAAAATTGGAAAGAAATTTCTGCTTGATGGCCGAACTTTAGGGCTAGAATTTCAGCTTTGAATTCTGCATTTTCATGATGATTTTAAGTTCAATTTTGCTCAAAATACTCTATTAGACTCTAAGCTATAAGTATGTGTTGGATTTGAACCAAAAATCATGTGTTTAAGTGGGAAGGTTGTGACGTCCCCACTTCTCCCAAGGGTGAACCCAAGGGTATCGGCAGGATGCCTGCCCAACTCTCACCAGGACTCGGTACAATCCATAATTCAAAACTAGGAATGCTTCAAATAACTTCAATATATATATTTAAAGTACTCCAAAACACTTCATACTTACAATTAGTCAGCTCTCAAGTTTAATACAATCCAAAAGAATATTTACTACAGCCATCTGCTGTAATACAACTTAAAGTTTTTCCCAAAAGAAAACAATCTAGCACTATTCACGAGCATTTGGTCTCGAACCCTGTTAAGGAAAACAAAAACGTGGAATGAACTACACAGCCCAGTGAGGTTCCAAGACACTCTAACAGTTCTAATAAATCAAGTAATTTGAGCATACCCAAAGTGTGATTTAAGGTTACACATTGGCACATTAACATGAGACAGTTATCATTGTACGAGTAATTTGAGCATAACATAAGCATGGTTCAAGGTTTCACATTGGCACATTTACAATAAGACAGTTTTCATGATACAGAAATAAACACATACTGAAGGATACGGTGTTCTTGTGGAACCATTTCGGTCAATTTCACCTTATAACTCATTGTCCCCTCGGTTTGTCTGGCCATCACCTTATCCCTCCAGTGGTAGTACTCAAGTATACCGAAACGGTGTCCCAAAGTTCCAACCTACCCGACCGAGTCCAGTCCTGGCTCTAGTAGGTCAGTAACCAAGGGCAGGGTCCAGTTCAACTTAGAGCTTACAACATGCACAAGTAATCAAGTAAATCGGTAAACGGTAAAAATTTATCATTTTAGTAGGTCGAGTGAGATAAAATACACACTCGCCTTAAAACGGTGGCTAATTTCATATGAGCAATTATCATTAACACTTAACACTTAAACACATAAGCAATATGCGGTAATTTCACATGAACATGTAACTTACGATAATCAAGTAATCAAGTAAGTAGGTGATCAAGTAAATCGATAAACGGTAAGTAATCACGGTTAACGGTAATCAGTAAACGGTAGTAGTTCAAGTTAAACACATAATGACCATGGAGTAAACATGTCATAAAACTATTCAAATCACGTACTCTTATATGGAACACTCACCAATTCGAAACAAGTGAGTAAGTGCTCAAACAAGTGTTTAGGCGTCCACTTCGAGTTCCTCTTGAAGGTCCCCTTGAGCGCCTGAACAAATAACAATTAACTATTACACACTATCGCTTAAAACCCCTACTTATCGAGAAAGATTGCACCCATGTGCAATCTAAGAAAATATCACAAAAATGAGCCTCAATTACTCGTAAATCGAGGTTCAAATGTGGGATTTAAAACTCAAGTAAAAATCTGATTTTTATCTTTAAAATCATTGGATGGAAACAAGTAGGTATGAAACCATGTAAATAAATTTTCAAACGAACAATCGAAGTCGGACGTGAAGATGCCACGTCACATTCCGGCCAAGAACTGGCCAGATATCCGGCCGGATTCGAGGCAGTGAAGAAATCCAATTTTTTTTTTTCAAATCTCACCATCAATCCGGCCAACTATCTGGCCAAGAACTGGCCGGATATACGGCCGGATTCTATGAAATTATTCCCGCACGGATTCTTTTCAAAAAGGCCAAAATTTATCAAGTTTAGGGTATTCTTTGGAAAATCATAACTCACTCTCTGAAAGTCTAAAATTGGAAATGGTATTATTGGAAACTACTTCCAAAGTACTAAAAGTTCCAAGAAAACACTTTTCCATGATTTCAATTGAAAGACATTCAAATTTTGGGTCCAAGATGTTGTCTTGGAATACCAGGACAGATTTGGGTTAATTTTCGGCAAAATTTGGAAATTCGGCAAAATTCACACAATGTGAACTAGCCTCTGAAATTTGTACCTCAATTAGAATTCCAATTAAGGTTTAAAACACAATAAGCAGAACCAAAATCGGAGTTTCGAACATCAAGATATAGTAGTCCGAAGTTAGCTAAAAATAAGGATTGATTGAACATTTTCCAGATTTGAAAGGCTATTTTTGAAATATCATTTGACCATCGATTTGGCATTGGAATTACACCAAACTTGGTACACTAAATCTTCCATATATGAACAACATTTCTACAAAGTTTCATGTAAAAACTCCCACGGAAAGGCAGTCATTAAAACCACTAAAATTCAAGCAATATTCCAAGGCTAGACTGCCTTCTCACGTCTCTTTCCTTTTTAAAAGCTTTCTTCCACACAATCAACTTCAATCAATTCAAGTATTGAAACTAATGTTCCATAAACATCCAATAAGAAATTTAGAAGTAATTGACATCAAGGTTTTCGAAATATAACTTCCCAAATCAGATTTGACCATTTGGCCAAGAGAAAAGGAAAAGTTTTCCAGATTCTAAGAGCAACTTTGGGACATCATTTGTATATCGAAATGGTCTTAGATTGACACCAAAATTGGTACAATTCAACTTCCATATGAGAACTACTCCTCTACCAAATTTCATTTGAAAATTTATACGAGAAGGTAGTGAACTAAACTACCAAAGTTCAAGAAAATCCCAAGACCAATCTGTCTTTTGCTTCCTTCTTCATTTTCAAACATTTTGCCCAGTGAAAACGATTCAAATCTAGCCCATTTATGAAAAAAAGGTCTAAGAAATATCCAAGATACATTTGATAGGTAATTAACACCAAGAATTTCAAGATCACAAGTCCCAATTCAAAAAGAGTCATTCAACTAGCCAAAAAGAGGGTTTTTCATCACTGAGTCAGTTTCAAATTTCAGCCACAACTCACTCAATTCAACTTGGAATTGAGCATGGTTAGTGGCGTTGAAAACTAAATTCATAGGGCTACAATTTCTCAGAAGGAATTGTTTTAAAATTCTATCCACAACTAGCTCATAATTGAGCATCAAGTCGCAGCTCAAAACAGGGCTTCCAGTATAGACGAGAAACAGAATAGGCAACGTTACAAGGTTGGTACGGCTCACTCATGTGGAATCAGGGCATGAATTTTATACCATTGGAAAACTGGAAATGTCTAGTTTCTAGTGCCGTAAACGGCACTTGATTTTGATGTCAGAGCAAAGAGTTATAGCTATTTGAAAATCACTGCCAGAGCAATACGGGACACAATTCCAGTTTTGGCAAATCTTCGAAATCTCAACATTCACTCATCCAAATCACGTAAATTTTTTAGGAAACTTTATACACAACCTACACAACATATTTACATCAAAATCAAGTCAATTTAACCACAAAAATTTCGAATTAAAGCCTTTGCACAAACAGGACAGTATCGGCCCTTTCCTCTTTCAAGTTTCCTTTGATTTCTTTCCACTTCCTCAACTTAGATCCACTAGTTTAGCATTAAAACAACACATATAACATCTAAAATCATCATATCAGCCCATCAAGTCCAATGTGGGATTTCACAGAGCCCACTGACAAGATTTATAACCAAACAAAGTTACCCATAAGAAGTTACAAGTTTCTAAGCTCAATCTAACTCATAAATAACAAGTTTCAAGGGTTAGATCATGTGATACCTTCTTAGATGCTAAAGGTCAGAATTTTTTGGCCACAAGAAAGCTCCAAGGAACCGTGGAAATGAAGCTCTCCTCCTTGCCTAAGTGAATCTCCAAGTGGTCTTGAGTTTAAGTTGCAAGTTTGGAGTGAAATGGATGGTTGGATTGGGAGAAATGAAGAAGAAAGTTTCTTGCTCCTTCTTGCTTGAGAGAGTCGGCGGTCTTGAGGGAGAAAGGAGAGAGAAATGGCTGGTGGAAAACCTTCTTGAAGAAGCTTAAGTGTGTGGCAAAAAATGTTCCAAAAGTCAACCCTTGAATAGTGCGCGTTCGCGCGTGTTTCGTGTCCGATTCCTCTTGGGTTTGTTTCACTAGTGCACTAAACCTCTAATGCACTTCCATTCATACTATTATTATTCACTCTTAATAGTCTAAAAACAAGTCTCCAAAATCCCTCCATTAATCGTGCGCGCAAAAACGCGTACTTCCGTTTTATGCGCGATAGAGTGAAATTTCCAATAAATTCTTATAACGATAGTATAACTAACAACACTTGAGTACTTAAACATAAAAATACCTATTTCAAGACTAATGTACAAGTCTGCAATTTTTCAAGTTTATTATATTCTCGAATCGATTATTGTCTCCAAACGTGCATCCACTATTCACTCTAAACGAGCTTTCAGAAATAAATTTTCGAATCAAGGCACTTTTAAAATACTTGTAGGTCATAGTTCCATGTAATTGAGTATAAAGAGGTTGGAATAAAATATTCAGAGAAAATTTGTGAGTAAATAATTAATTAAGCCAGTAAAATAAAATAAAATAAGAAAAATTCAGGTCCTCACAAAGGTTGAGTCAAGTGTTGCTGAAAATTTTTCCTGCAGAAGACTCTGAGTAGTCTTGGGAAATCTATTATATCTTGGTGTGAAAAAATCCGAATTGAGTCCAATTTGTTTTATTTGAAACTAGGCTCATAGTTGTTTTAACCGTGTAAAATTCATGTTTGGTTCACTTTCTATAAATACCAGCAAAATTTCAAAGTGGGCTGAAAATGTAAGACTGTCCTATTTTTTGCACTTAGTTGAGCAGTGAATTAAGGCTGAGATTTGACTAATTTATGGGCTAAATTTTATGAAGGTGTCTTCTAGAGAGTTGTAGACTTTTAAATTTATTTTCTAACAGTATAAGATTTATGATTTTTGGATTTACGAAACTCAAGTTATGACATTTTCAAAGAGCGTTACAAAAATGGAAATTTTCTTATGAAATGACAAACAACTTGGAAGGGTCTTGGAAACATTTTCTGGTTTTTAAACCTAGCTTTCTCGATTACTTGCACTCTATTTCATACTTGGATCATGGATTTATTATGTATATGAGTTTTCGCTTGACTTGAACAAGAAAACTTGACATTTTGGATCAAGAACTAGAGGTTTAAATCTTGAAAGTTATTAGCCCTTTTAAATGTGTTTTTAGTGGTGAACTCTCATGGTTCACTCCAGCACCAAATTTGATCTCAAGATTTGGAAGTGATAACTTTGCATTTAAAAGTGAAATTTTGCTCAACATAGCTTGCTAATCAATTGCCCTCGAATGTGCTTTTAAAAGGAGCAACAAGTTGGAATTTAAAAGGGGTGAAAAGTGGAGCGTCATGCCAATAGTTTTGTGGGAAAATCTCACTTGCTTGATGTTCAAAACTAGGAGGATTTGTTGGTGTCTTTGCTAAGAAATAAATGGTGGTTTTGGTGAAGTTTGACTTCATAAGTTTTAGTAAATTTGAACGCTCATTTATATATCAAAACTTGGGCAAAAGATTAGGAGTTAGGGAAGTGAAAGTGGTTTTCCCTCCCACGTGTATTTTGTTAAACTCTTGAGTGGTTTGGCTAACTTTTGAATCGAAAACTCTTGTCATGTTTTGGACTTACAAATGGAGCACTTTTGAATCTTCCCTTGAGTATGATATTAATGGTTAAGTGAAGAGAGTTTCTCTCTTAATTTGACTAGAAATTGAGCATGCTTGAGTGAAGGGTTAAGGGGAAATTGTTTGGCCTTGGTTGAACAAGTATAGGTAATCGTTGATTGTGCCTGTTTCAGGTATTCAAGAGGAATTTGAGAGAAACCCCAAGGAGAACTCATGAAAGCTTTCTCTTGTCTTGCTTACTTGGCTATTGGTGAGTGTCAAGTGCATGTTTCTTGATATCTTGATTTGAATGATACCATGTATTATGTGTTTGAATATTGAACTTGATGAGGCGGGGGTGTACTTTACCGCACTCGTCCTCCCCTTCTTGAATGATCTTGTACTTGGTTAAACTTGATTGACCTGTACTTGTGTTTGTGATTGTACTTGACTTGTAAGTGCTGAGCAGCAACATGTACCACACTCAATTCGAGTGGGAGGTGCCTCTTATTCCAGTCTCAATACTTTTATCTTGATTAAGTCGATTGGAGAGTTATTTCATCGACCCTAGTGCTGAGCGGTAGCATGTACCACATTTAATTCGAGTAGGAGGTGGATGCCTCTCATTCCCGTCTCAGTACCTCTATCTTGATTAAGCCGATTAGAGAGTTATCTCATCGACCATACTTGTTCTTGCATGGGTATACTCGAGTATTACCAAAAATTCTTGTGGACGTTCGGGCCCGGTAGAGGGTAAAACGATGGATGGGGATTCGTGTCAAATGAATTCTACAAACTTATTACTTGCGTGGTTAGCGGAGTGTCAACAAAAGAAAATGATATCCAAGATCGTGAAATGACAAACTTATGGATTAGCTCTTGAGAGCTCTTGTATTCTCTTAATGAATGTGTTTTAGTCCTTTTGTGGTTTTACGTGAAAATATTGTTGTTATTCTATACATGTGCTACTTGAGTTGAATTATGGTACTTGTTTTACTTGCTTGCTTGCTTTCTTGGTCTCATTGAGCATTCGCTTATCCCTTTAAGTTCGTTATTCCTTAACAGCAATTTGAAGTGAAGAATTGGAGGTGCTAGACTAGCTAGCTTTTGTGTAGAGTTAGTGTAATTCTCTGAGCGACTTTTGGACATTTGAAAGTGTAAATTTCATTTGTATTTGAAATATTATAATTGTAAAGTTTACACTATCGCCTAAGGATTGAGGCTGTTGTTATTCAAGTACTTTCTTGGTTTTAAGAAATTGTCGGGCTTAAAAATCTTGATTTAGTTCCAGTGAGTGCGTGAGTCCTGGCGAGAATTGGGCAGGTGGTCCGCCAAAACCTTTTGGTTTGCCCTAGGGGGAGGTGGGGCCGTCACACCTTCGACAGTTTTGAAACCATGTAGACAGGAAAGAGTTCTCATCACCAATCAACTGACTTTGATTAATCAAAGATGATTTACCCAACTGCACCAAAAATTTGTCAATATTGAAAAACACCCCTGAAATAGAAAATTGCATGCCTTGCAATGTTACTTTATTGCGTGCATATCATAAGAACCATAGCACAATAGCTGGAGCAACATATCTAAGATGATCAACACTTCCAAATGCTGAAGAAAGATGTGACGGCCCCACCTCCCCTAAAGCGAACCAAAGGGTCGGCGGACCGTTTGCCCAACTCTCGCCAGGACTACAGATGAAATCATTCATAAACCTTACCAAATGGTCCAAGGAACTTCGGGAAAACGAATCATTGGAAAGCGCAAAGGACCGCGGCCACGTCAAAATCCGACCAAATTTTTTCTTCCTCGTTCAAGGTTCACACTCGATTATTTTTCCCAATGGATACAAGAAAGTTCACATAACCATAGAAACGTACAATCTCATACGAATACGCTTGAAACCCTTGATTAAACACTTATGTACATATATACATCAGAGTTTTCAACAAGCTAACTTGAAATACAAGCCATAGTAACCGTACGTATACAAAATTACAATTAGGGTTTCGGTTACAGAGGAGCATGATCAAAAGAATGTCTACACTAGCTCGACTTTTTCTTCAAAAATCATAACTCTCAAAATATTGAACTCTGTAAGAAAAATAAAGATAACAGGAACGGGGTGAGCTTACGCTCAATGAGTTATCACAAGTACAAGTAGTCAAGAATCATGGCATTTCACTCTCAAGACACATATACACAACATATAAGGAAATGAACAAACACCTCAATAGAAAGGATACAGGTGGCTCTCAGGAGCCAAAATTCCCATTGCAGTACTTGATCCCAACTCGTTGACGCTTCATCAACGTTCGAAGACACAAACATGACCGTAAACCCCACTTGACATGAAATTCCGTCCACCGAACATACCCCTTGTCGGGCCCGACACCACTGATATAGGCAACCCTAGGGGAAGACCCTCCTAGAACCTCCCAACCTTGTAATTATCAGAGTTGGATCTTTCATCCCAACAGAAATTGAACTCGATTGTTCTCATGAACTCAAGACCTCTGACACACAAAGGTAATCAGCAACCTTAAGCAAATAAGGATGGATGAAGTGACACCACGATTAGGGAACAAGCTAATCGATAAAGTCTGATTTGAATCCTAAGCTATGAACTCAAGAATTCAAGAGTAAGTTCGGTTAAGAACTTGAAGGAAAATTTCTCACGATTTCTGGTTGTAATAATCTGTCCTTTACTCTTACAAGAGGTGCCTTTTATAGGCTAAAACTAGGGCAAAAATCCGGCCCACATAAACCTGGAAGAAATTCGGTCCGCACAAAGAGCTTAAAGAGCCAGCTCTTTAAGGCTTTCCGATAAGGCCCAATAAGTAATAAAATACTAAACGCCTAACAACTACTAAACTAGACAGTCTTAAAACAACTACCAACTAAGCTAACAAGTATGAGATCATTCCTTCGCTTCAAACGTACAAGTGAACAAAGTAACTTCATGGTCCATCGAATCTTCAAACCTAGCTTGCTCCTTGCTTGTATGGTGAATGATCAAGGCTCGTAAAGCTTCCTTCACCTTCTTGGTTCTTGATCTTGTCATCGGACCGCCAATGTGGACCAAAGGATCTTTGACCCAAGGTTGAAGTTAATTATTGCACACCCGTATCCGCATCATTCCCTCTTTCCTCAAAAAGATTCGTCCTCGAATCTTCAAAGTCTCCTCTTGAAAGTGATTTGTCCACAAATCGATGGTGCGCTTAAAGGACAGCAATGTTGGAAATAGATGAATGACTACGAGCCATGTTGCATGTCGTTTGGTCAGCTTCGGGAAGCGCTCAAACAAGGACATGCGCCAAGGTAGGAAAGAGCTTGTGTAAGGCGTGTGAAAATCCCAAGTGGCAATCCAAAACTCTCTAATTAGCCTTTGGTCATGAAGCTTCACATTGACACCTTGATTGTGCAAAGGTGTAAAATCCAGCACTAGTTAACATTGATTTGAATCATCTTGCATGGATAAATTGGGAGCAACTTGTTGCATGGATGAGACACTAAACAACTCGTGGAGGACAGTTTTGGGATCTTGCGTGACACACAATTTCTCATCTTCCAACATATAAGGTAGCAAACAATTAAATTCCACTTCATGAGGGTTACTCGAACTAGCACAAGTTGAAGCTGACAAATTGAGCACTTGGCCACCAGCTTTTGGCTGTGTGAATAAGCATGAAAGATCACCACCTTTAGTTGGAATAAGCACGAAATCAGGTTGTAAGTCTTTAATCAAAACTGAAAAATTTTGGACAGCTTTACAACCTACAAAAACAAAATAACCTTCAACTTGAAACAAATTAGAAATTGGGTAAAGAAGTAATGGTACATCATCAACTAAATGGTAAGAAGGTATAGAACAAGTTTTAAATGTGAATACTCCCTTTGCCACTTCATTATTCCTTCCACCAATTGATTCAACTTGAGAAGGCATTGCTAGCCTTTTACACTTTTCTTCAAAATCTGGATAAGAAATACAAGTGTTAGGATGGAAATTATACTCAGAAGAAGGTAAAGATGATGAATGACCCATAGGTAGCAAATGAGAGTCAAATTTCAGAATTCTCCCTTCATGGTGGATTTGACGTGATTCCCCTTTGGTATGGACAGATTTGAATTGAAATTGTTTCATGAGATGGTTCCAAATAGATTCAATTCCTAAAAGACAAACTCCATGGAAACTAGTGAATTGTACAAGTGACTTTGGAATGGAGCATGGCATGACTAACTTTACTTGACTTTGCTTAATCTGCACAAATGAAGAAACACTAAATAAAGCAAAGGTAAGTTCGTTAGAAAAACAATAAGCCCTCACATTTTTGTTCAAAATCGTCTCACTTTCTCTCTTTTCTTCCTTTTTACCACTCATCTCATCAGATTTTTCCATCTCTTTATCTAGTTTAACGCCCTCGATTGTTTTCTCATCATCAACCTCCTCAACAAATGGTTCAATAGGATGAGATACTCCTTTGTTGGGAATAGGGTCAGCTATCTCCTTCTTAGAAAACTCACTTTGATAGCATCCATTTGACTCCATTTGTTTTTGGTGTAGAAGACGTTGATATGTCTCCCAAAATGACTCCGCATGAGGTGGTTCAACTCTAAGTTTAGTCTTAGAAAATGCTGAATGAACCTTCTTATCACCTCTTGCATAAACCGGCTTTAAAGAGGTAGATTGCATGGAACCCCTCCTCTTGAGAGATTCATTCTCTTGCTTGAGTTTATGTTCGTTCTCTCGATTGTACAAGTCCGTGGTATAATGGAAGGGTACAAATCGTTTCCTCATCACTTGCTTCATTTCAGTCCAAGTGGCAATCGGTTGTTCCCTATTTCTCCTTCTTGTGGCACATACTTGCTCCCACCAAATAGATGCATAATCTTGAAATTCAATAGCTGCAAGTTTCACCTTTTTATCTTCGGAGTAATTGTGGACTTCAAACACTTGCTCAACTCTCCGAACCCAATCTAAATAAGTTTCAGGATCATTTTTCCCATGAAAGGTAGGCATCTTAGTCTTGATGGAACCAAGATTGTCATCGGTTCTCCTAGGTCGGCCTCGACCTTCCCTCACTCCCTCTTGGCTTCTCCTTGATCGAAATGAGGTGTGAGAATGATACCCCTCATCATCCGCAACATGATCAGCACTCTGAACACTCGAAACCCTATGGTGTGTATCTCCGGTACCTCGCATCTCAATGGCAGCCAACCTGTCGGATATTTGTGCCATCGCAAATTCATGTTTCTCCATCGCAAATTCATGTCTCTCCGCTTGTTTTTGAAGAGTTTGGAGCACCAGTTTGAGTGACACGTCGGTCTCAGACGACTCAGGCATGTTCCCCTCTTGAGACATATTGTCTAACCTGCAAAACAAGTGTATCCTAGTCGACCTTGCAAAGCACTCGTGTATCACTCAAGGAAAACACACTCACTCTCAATTTTCCTTCTCGAAGTTCTTAAGACAACACAACTCTCAAAAATTCCAGAATTAATTACCCTATAAGCAAGTAACAAGACACAAAACAGAATTTTACAAATCTTAGAAAAACTCTACCCGAAGCTAGAACTTTTTTTTTTTGAGCTGTTGTTTTGCTGAGTTTCTGGTCAGTACTTTGGAAGGTAAATGGTGTTTCTGGAGTGCTCAAACAATCTATGAACCAGTCCTCAAATTTCAGTCAAATCAAATTGCAAAACTGGCTCAACCGATTTTACAAACTCAAGAACTCCCAAGGCGGTTTGGGGCTAAGGTGTTTGGTTTGGTTTTGAAAACAGAATCTGGTGTGTTTGGGGCTGGTGAGGTCGTTTAGGGTCTTTGGAATTCAATCAAGATTGGAACTCAAGAGTTGGAAACCAATCAAGATTAGGAAACTCAAGTTTTGGGAAATCAACCAAGATTTGGAGATTAACCAAGATTTGGGAACCCACCAAGAATTGGAAACTCACGATTTTTTTTTTTTGGAAACTTGATTTCCTTTGTATGAGAGCCAATTCCTTCTCTTCTTCCTTTTTTTTTTCTTTTTTTTTTTCGGCTCTTCAAGGAACACAAATTCAGATCACACCAACAAGTTCAAGAAAACGGATGAAAGGTTATGCCAATTCCAAGAAAACCCTAGTTCTTGGTTTATTGTTCAAGAATTTTCAAAACAAGACTTGGTGGTCCAAGAACTTCAAGAATTTGTTCAAGAAACACAAGAATTTTCCCAAATTATGTTGCGATGTCTAGGGTTTGCAGAACAACAACCAATTCTCAAGAAATAGACAAAACAGAATTTCAGCAATATTCAAAAGAAAATTCCAGCAATACTCTAGCAACTTGATCACTAAAACAATATAAGGTACGTGACTCTTTTTTTTTTGTCTTTAAACCCTAACAACCCAAACACAAATATAACAAACCCAAGAACTTGGACAGAAAACACAAAAAGACAACACCCAAACAGTTTTTTTTTTGACTCGGATGAACAGTAACGTGAACAGTACGCTACAGTACGATGAACAGTAATTCGGAATAGTAACGATGAACAGTAATCGCTACAGTTTTTTTTTTTTGACAAAAAGACAACTAACAAGATATGAACAACTTCAATTAAAAGAGAATTAACCTGATGCTCTGATTACCAACTGATATAGGCAACCCTAGGGGAAGACCCTCCTAGAACCTCCCAACCTTGTAATTATCAGAGTTGGATCTTTTCTCCCAACAGAAATTGAACTCGATTGTTCTCATGAACTCAAGACCTCTGACACACAAAGGTAATCAGCAACCTTAAGCAAATAAGGATGGATGAAGCGACACCACGATTAGGGAACAAGCTAATCGATAAAGTCTGATTTGAATCCTAAGCTATGAACTCAAGAATTCAAGAGTAAGTTCGGTTAAGAACTTGAAGGAAAATTCCTCACGATTTCTGGTTGTAATAATCTGTCTTTTACTCTTACAAGAGGTGCCTTTTTATAGGCTAAAACTAGGGCAAAATCCGGCCCACAAAAACCTGGAAGAAATTCGGTCCGCACAAAGAGCTTAAAGAGCTAGCTCTTTAAGGCTTTCCGATAAGGCCCGATAAGTAATAAAATACTCAAACGCCTAACAACTACTAAACGGGACAGTCTTAAAACAACTACCAACTAAGCTAACAAGTATGAGATCATCCTTTACTTCAAACGTACAAGTGAACAAAGTAACTTCATGGTCCATCGAATCTTCAAACCTAGCTTGCTCCTTGCTTGTATGGTGAATGATCAAGGCTCGTAAAGCTTCCTTCACCTTCTTGGTTCTTGATCTTGTCATCGGACCGCCAATGTGGACCAAAGGATCTTTGACCCAAGGTTGAAGTTAATTATTGCACACCCGTATCCGCATCAACCACATACAGAACAGAGGTGGTAATACTCGAGTATACCGATTAGTCGAGGAGATAACACTCTACTCGACAACACTTGATACCCATGGTTCGTTATCTAATCGACCAAACCCTTGCCGGCTCAACTCGATTAACTAGCCAGTAGGGTTTGGGTCCCCAAGAATTCGATGAGATAACATCGCCAATCGAATGAATCAAGATAAAAGTACGGAGACGGGAATGAGAGGCACTTACCACTCAGATTGAGTGTGGTATATGATGTCGCTCAGCACTTACAAGTCAAGCATAAGTATATCAAATCAATGGCAACAATAAACAGGTACATATCTCATTAGGGCAAGTGCGATAAAGTACACCCTTACCCGACCATACTAATCACATATCATTCGATCATATTGGTCAAGTATTGAAAACAAGTGTCAAATTCAATCAGGTATCTGGAAGCACTCACCAAAGATTTAGTGCTTGTCAAAATTACATTCAGGTGTAACTTCTTGGTTGGAGTCCAAATCTGCGATACAATATCATTTAAGAGTTTAAAATCCACTAAGATTCAAAACATAGAAGTTTTGCTTCAAGAAAATCAAGTAAATGAAACTTGTTTAACTAGTAGTCATATTGTGAGGACCCGAATTTTTACTTATTTTAATCTTATTTTAATGGTTTAATTAATTATTTATTCACCCATTTTCTCCAAATAATTTATTTCAATCATTTTAAATCCATTTATATGGAATAATGTCTCCTTTATGTTTTAAAAATGTTTTGTTAGAAAAATTTATTTTTTGGAGGCTCGTTCGATAAGAAATGGCGAAGACACGTTTGTCGAGACTATATTCGAATCATAAAAAGGATTAGAATTGCCAAGATTAGAATTGCCAAAAAACATTTGGCAAATATTAAAAAAAAGAAATGCCCGATTATTCTCTAAATTCAATTCTTTTATAAAAATTTTCGTTGAAAGAATATACATAGATATATTTTTATTTATCATTAATATTACCAGACTCAATACACAACTTTTTATTGAATCAATAAAAAAAATTATGGATAAATCCATTAATAAAGCAAATAAAGAAAGGATTAATAAAAAAAATCAAAATACAATTTACTTTATTTCGACTATAAAAAAATCAATTGATACTATTAACAATAAGACAAATTCATATATTTTTTGTGATTTATCCTACTTGTCACAAGCATATGTATTTTACAAATTATCACAAACTAAAGTTAGTAACTTGTATAAATTAAGATCTTTTTTTCACTACCTCGGAACCTCTTTTTTTCTTAAAACTGAAATAAAGCATTCGTTTGAAAAACAATTTATCTCTTTAAAAGTTCACCATTCCTCACCAATACTCCAAAAAAACATATTCCTCAACTCGGACACGGATCTGAAGAAGTCGCTTCCATGTAGCTAAGCCAATTGACGAATTAATATACATAGGATGACTTAGTTAACAATACTTTGATTTCATAAAAGAAGCCTAACCGATTTCCCTTCACGCAATTTCCACCAGACCTTCATCCCAAAAGTGTCAGAGACCGCATCAAAGGCCCTGAAATCAAGTCCCCCCTCTTCCACTAGAAAGCAAAGCGCCTCCCAATCCTACCAATGTATCCGACGCTCCTCACCATGATCCCATAAAAAGTCATTAAATAGTCCACCTAGAAACTGCAGAATAGATTTAAGAGGACTAATCAATTGTAACAAATAAGCAGGAATAGAGCTAAGTACATGATGAATTCAACTTATCTTGCCACCTGAAGACAATAGCCTAGAGCCCCATCCCATCAACCTTGTTCGAATTTGATTTACCACACCATCAAACAAAACACATTTGTTCCTACCATTAGCTATAGGTACATATGCTTCATCGGCAAATGTTACCTCTTAAAATCCCAAAATAGACTCAACCAAACTAGACTGAGCCGCTGTGACTTTGGAGGAACAGAGACATGAGCTCTTGCTCATGTTACCTTCTATCCTAAAACTAGCTGATAATGTTTCAAAAAATCAGCAACCCTCATAAGCAAGACTTTGAAATTTTTGTAAAAATAACCATATCATCTGCAAAGGCTAAGTACAGAATTTGATCCTCTATTGAAGCATAAAATCTATTACAATTACCAAACAATTGAACAAGACCCATACCTAAATATTCCACAGCCATGATAGACAGAGTAGGAGAGAGACGATCCCTTTGATGCACTTCTCGAAAAGACTTAAAGAATCCTACAATCTTCCCATTCACAACCACCCAAAACCAATTATCGGAAATAGTTCAAAAAACAAGATCAATGAAGCTGTTATAAAAACCAAATGCACGCATCATTTGCAGCTGAAAGAACCAATCAACTCTATCGTATGCTTTCTCCATATTTAATTTTAAAATCAAATTAGGTTCCTTAAGTTTTTTTATCTAGCTCAGAAACTAGCTTCTTCTTCTTTTTTCTCTTACTAGTTTTATTTTTGTTATATTTTTTTGCTTTGCATAAACACAAATATGAAACTTTTCTTTCATTTCTTATTTTATTCTTGATTTTAATTTCTCTTTCTAGTTACTTTGCTCTTTTCACAAATACAAATATGTACCTTTTCTTTCTCTTTCCAACTTTATTTTTATATTCTTTTACTTTTCACACATGCAAATATGACAATTTTTTCTTCTTTTTATTTCTCTTCTTTCCCTTTTTTTTTTATCTATTTCTCTTCTCCATCCCCCTTTCTTGCTATTTTCTATTATTTTATCCCTTTTGTACGTTAGATATGCTACCACATCTTGTTTGCCAGATCAAAGTACGCTTGATTTTGTCAAGAGTAATAACTAATATTTTCACTAGTTTTACTGATTCTCAATTCAACCAAGTTTCAAAAAATTTTGTCCAAATCTTTTCCATCTATATTTGTTATTAACTCAGACTAGAGGAACTAACAGACCCAATCTTAGTATGAAAACAAGATTCGCTCAAACTTGTTTGCACAGCTCAAGATATATGTAGATATCTAAGTAGACAATAAAAAAGAAAAAAGGAGTTTATTTAATCTTTCTATTTGATTCCTTGTAGATAAGTTGGTTAAAAACCATTGGAACTTTTTTCTTAGGTAGAAAATACCCTTAACTCAATAGTTTTCTTTGAACACTTTGGGCTACTAGTCTATCATGATCCTTCCAAATGTACAGAAAAATCATAACAAGTATAAGCTTTGAGTGTTTTAGCCTACTATTTTAGGACTCCTCAACTACTCAACATTTTTTATTAACTTATCTAGGTCACGTGCTTTGTAAACTTGAGTCTTCAAAACCATACTTCATACATGGTTGATCACTATAGAGCCATTAAATATGTTTAAATTAAATGTAGAATTTGAATTAAAATTAGTTATTGTTATTTAGCCAAGTGATTGACAGAAAACTTGCCTGTGACTCTAACTAAATAATTTTTGCTTGATATGCAGCACACCAAACCAATCTAGAAACTAGCCTAGCTAAAAACGCCATATTCCTAGTGCTCCCAAGAGAATACAAGGCAAAAGGGCATATCATTAAAGCACTAACTACAATTGAAGAATAATAATAATAATGATAATGATAATAATAATTATTATAGTAAACTTTTGTGCTCTTTACTCATCTACTGATCCCGTACATCATGCAACAATCTTGTTCATTGTATAATTCATTAGTTGAAAAATAAATGCATATTCATATGGCTCTCTTACCTACGTTAGATAGTGTATATTTGTGTTAACATGGATAAACTTTTGAAAGAAAACTTTACACACATATTACTATTATGAAATCGATACAGTTCAAAGCACAAAAGTTTCATAGTTGGCATTTAGGTCATGGAGCAAAGTTTGTGTGACGACCCCACCTCCCCTAAGGGCAAATTTTAAGGTTTAGCGGACCGCTTTGCCCAAATCGCGTTAGAACTCACTTACTAACATTTTCAAATCAATAACACTAAAATCCTTTAATATAACATTTACATACTACAAATGTCCAAATATACAAGTCAAAGCACAAACCCAAAGGAAAAGAACCTAAACGACTAATACCATAATACATTGCCGACCAAAAATTATGAGGACTTGGAAATTCATCTATATTTTCCTTATAATTCTCTTATTTTGAATAAGATAATTTAGAATTCCTTTTACTACTAATTTTCTTTCCTCGATAGTTGTAATAAATACTAGAATCGAGAGTTTACTTTTATTTTTATAGTTAGAGCAAATTAGGATTTTTACATATTTTGGTAGTGTGATAACTTGGTGAGGTGTGTGTACTAAATTTGGTGGATAAGAGCGAATACTAAGTAAGAGGAAGTGTGTGATTAGAAGTGCTAATAATAAGTTAGTGAATCATAAGTCAAAACACAAGTACGAGAGAGTTAAGGAAAATAGGCTTGAACCGACGTGCACCGTTTGTTACCGATTGAGTACACCACTTGACCACTGCTTTCTTACCCTAATCTCCTTGTTTTTATTTTCCTAAATTAACCCTTAAGTCAGCCACCATTATTGACTAAGGAAAAGGAAAGAAAAGAAAAAAAGAAAGAGAAAACTTGGCTTTGACAAGTGTAAAAGATCCAAGAGTTGTTGACCAAGATCATTCCTTTCTTCTTATCTTTCTTGTTTGCTCAATTTTCTTCATTTTCTTCTTGAGCTTGGCCGAAACTAGGAGAGGGGAAGAGAGGAGAAAAAACTTCCATTCCTACCTTGAATCTTGCCTTGTTTGAGTTGAAACCACAAAAATAAACCTATTAAACTTGCTTCAAGGGTGTTAGGAAGCTTGGTGTGGTGAATTTCTTGAGAAAATTTGCTTGGTTCTTCACTTTTCAAGAAGGTTATAGAAGTTATAAGTTCATCTACTTCTTTTCTCTTTCTTAATCTTGCTAAATATGGTGTAGATGGCATGAATCTTTGAATATTATAGATGATCTTCCAGTTTTGGGTTGTTTAGTGAAAATTTCAGCTAGGTTTGCTATTTCAGCCTTGATTTATGTTGTTCAACTATCTTATGTTGGTATGGAGCTTGGATATGGAATTTGTGAGGTGATTAGTGGCATGGTTGTGACTTTTTAGTGTTCAAAGATGAAATTCCAGCTTTGATAAGAAACTTCCAGCTTTGGTAGTGGTTGATTATATGCTAGAAATGCCTTATATTTGGATGGTTTGTAGCCTAGATGAAGAGTTATCTTGATATGTATACTTGTGGTGTTTGAATTGGGTTGATTTGAGGAAAATAATGAAACCTTAAATGGCTGAAAAAATGGATAAATACAAAGGATATGCTGCCCAAATTTTCATTCCAGGGATAAGTGAGTGCACTTGAAACTTGAACGGTGATTCGGGGATGAGTTGGACTTCGGTTGTCTAGGCTATTCAAGTTTCCTTTAGTAGAGGTATATAAGTTGAATTTTTGCCAAAACTCGTACACTTTAAAAGGCGAAAGTAGCGACCACTATAAATACGTTTTCCTCGTCTTTTAGACCAAGTTGCAAATTTAAAAGTGTTAATCGCTTCTTCATTGAAACCAAACGAGCGAGCATGAAATTTCTAGAGTTTGATAAGTGAAATGAATACTACTTCAACGAGTTTCATTTATTTTCTTTTTTAAGCGAAACTTTTATATTTTGAACCCTAATTGCTTTCAAACTGTCCAATGATATTTTATCGCAGATTTGAACTCCAACCAAGGAGTTGACCTTGGACGTGGTTTTGAAAAGAAATAAATTGTTGGTGAGTGTTTCCAAGTGCATGATTAAACTTGATATTTGCAAGAAATACTTGACTTGTTTGGACGGGCAAGGGTGTACTTCATCGCACTTGCCTTAATGTGATTTATTACTATTTACTGATTATTATTGACTTGATATACATGTGTACAACTTGGATACTACCTGAAATCTAGTACTTGACTTATAAGTGTTGAGCGGTAGCATGCACCACACTCAATCCAAGTGGGAGGTGTTTTTCATCCCGTCTCACTACTTTTATCCTCACCCTATTGGTTGGTCAGTCGAATCGAGCCAGAAAGGGCTTGGTTGAGGAGACTGGCGAACCATAGTTATTGTTTATTGTTTATTATATAATCCTTTGGATATGGTCCACTGGATTCGGTATACTCGAGTATTTCCGTCACTTTTACTTTGGAGTTCGAGCCCGGTAAGGAGATTGATTAGTGGATGGAAATTGGTGTAAAGTGGTGATCTACGATCATGGTTTTGCTTCTTTAAACGTTGATGGAGTGTCAATGGGTTCAGATCAAGTAATGCAACGGGATTTTGGCTCTTGAGAGCCATTTGTATCCTTATATTTTGAAATGATTGTTACTTGTAGTGTCATTGTTTCTTTTTATAAACTTTTACACTCGCTCATTTTGAGATTTAAAGTTTTACATATGGCCAACTTGCTACTTGGTTCTGCTTGTTGTTTTGGAACCTCACTGAGTTTTGGCTCACTCTATTAGCTTTTGTTTTCCTTGCAGGAGGTACGAACATAGGCATGAAGGTGAAAAGGCTAGTTTTATCTAGACTTTTAACTTTTGTAATTCTACTAGTGCTAGTGCTCGATTAGGGTTAGAAGTGTAACTAGAACTTGAATCTCTTGTTATATTCGGACATGTATGAACGTTTGAGATAGAAATGAGTATGAATGTACTTTCTAAACTTGAGAATTGTTGTTTCCTTTACTTTTGAAGTTGTAACTTATTTTCTTGACGTGAGTGAGTGAGTCCTGACGAGAGTTGGGCAGACGGTTCACTAAACCCTGGGATATGCCCTAGGGGGAGGTAGGGTCGTCACAGGTGGTATCAGAGCTCTTATCGATTTCGTGCCGGGAGAGGGTTCTCGGACTGTGGGAATCGACCTGTAAGTGTGGAATGAATCTCTGTTGTTGATGGAAATTAGATGTGTATGTTGGGTAGGAATCTTAAAAGTGGTTGTTTTCCTCTTGAGACTGGCCAGTTCGAGTGGTGAATTATCATATTTTCGGATTCTTGTACCCGAATACCAAAGAATGATACCCGAGTTCCATAATCCCTTCCAGTTTCGCTTTATCGCGCGCTAATTGGAAGTTTGCGTAAATCGAGCCGGAGTGGCTAAGTGGAGATTTAAGAAATTAACACTAGACTACTAAGAGTGAATAATTATAGTGTTGAAGGAATTACATTGGAGGTTTAGTACACAAGTGTAATAAACCCGAGGGAAAACGGATACGAAACGCGCGCACTCGAACACTATTTATGGTTGACTTTTGTACAAATTGTAACCACAAAACCCTTAAGCTTCCAAAGGAAGCTTTATTCGTCAGCCACACACTCTCTCTCCTCTCATCTTGGCTGGCCGAAACCCTCAAGGGAAGAATAAGAGAAAGCTCTTCATCATTCTTGCTCCATTCTTACACAATTTCACTCCAAAATCTTCACTCAACTTCCATATATCTTAGGGATTAGTTTAAGCTTGGTGGAGGACTTCATCTTGGCAGTTTTCTTGGTGCTTTTGTAATCAAAATTTCTAGTTCTACAAGAATTCAAGAGGTATACACCTCAACTCATCCAATCTTTCATTTCTTGGCTCTAAAGAGTTTCGTTCTTGGCTTTGAAGCTTGTAGCTTCCTTGTTATTGTTGTTATTTGGATTGAATTGGTTGAAGTAGGCTCTATGAATTCCCACCTTGGTTATAATAGGATTGCCATGATGTTAAAATATGTGTTAGGGTGTTTGTGATGAGTGTTAAGGTTAGAAATTGAAGGAAAGATTGAAGGAAATTGCGTAGGATTGCTAGCCGAAATCTGTCCTGTTATTGCCGTGCCTTTATTTCAAATTTTTGATGCTCAAATGATTGTGAAACTGATGTATATATTTTGTATATAATGTGTAGAAAGTTTCTACCAAAATCATTTGAATTAGTTGAGCAAAACTTGAAATTTCGAAATGTAAAAAAATCTGGAATTGTGTTCAGACAGCTTGAACAGTGTCTTTTTGAACGAACATATCTCTTTGTACAGATGTCAAAATCGGGCTCCACTTATGGCATTTGAAACTAGACATTTGTAGTTTTCCAATGGTATAAAATTCACTTTCTGGTTCGAAATGAGTGAGCTATAGTGAGTCGGTAAATTTGCTGCCTGTTCTGTTGGCCTATCTGAGAGAAAGGTAGAAGCTGCATTTTTTGACTTCATTTTCTCTCACTTATAAATTGATTTTGAAAACAATTTGTTTTGATGAAATGTAGCCTTATGATTCTAGTTTCCAACGCCACCAACCATTCTCTATTTCAAGTTGTATGGAGTGAGATATGGTTCAATTTCCAAACCGCGGCAAAACTGGAAAACCCTTTCTTTTGCTGGCCGACTGGTTTAGTTGTTTGTGAAATGTTTTATTTTCAAATTTTGATGTCAACCAACTATAATTGCTTATAAAATGTTTCTTGGACCTTGGTTTCACAAATGAACCAAAATGAGACTGATTTCAAGGTGCAAAATGTTTGAAAAAGGAAAAGAAAGCAAGAAGACAGATTTGTCTTGGAAATTTCTTGAATTTTGGTAATTTTGTTAACTACCTTCCCGTACGAGTTTTTACTTGAAATTTTACAGAGGAATAGCCCTCATGTGGGAGTTTAATTGTACCAAATTTGGTGTCATTATAACACTATTTCGATATACAAAGGATGTGCCAAAATTGTTTTCTTCAAATCTAGAAAATTAATCGAACAGTCTTTAATTTTGGCCAAATTTGAGCTGATATATTTTGGCACTCAAAACCCCACATTTAGTTCTATTTATTGTGTTTGAAACTTTGTTTAGAACTCTTATTATATTAAGAATTTCAGAGGTTAGTTCACTTTTTTATGAATTTTGCCGAATTTCCAAAGTTTGCTGAAAAACATGATCGAAACTGTCTTGTATGCTTATATCAGCCACTTTGAGCTGAAATTTGAATATCTTTTGTTTAGAATTTTGGAAAAGTGTCTTCTAGAAACTCTTAGTACTTTGAACCAAGTTTCCAACGGTACTAAGTTTTCTAATTTTGGACCTACTGAGTGCAAGATCTGATTTTTCTAAATTTGATGCGCAAAGCTGAAATTTACCGATTTCTTAGAAAATGAAATTTTGGAAACTTGACTTCTTATCTTGATATTGGTATATTGTTTTGAACCCGATTTCGTGGGGAATACGAGTTTCTTTAGTAACTTTAAAATCCTCACTTTTGAATCTTGATTTTCGATAAAGTGAAGCTCTTATAAGGACATTGAATTGAATTTTAAAGATTTTGTGCATTTTTCCTTATTTAACAAGGAATTTGTGAAAATGTGTGAGGGTGATTGTTGGTCATTTTCTTCAAGCGATCAAAAAGGTCTCGAAGAGAATTCCGAAGGGGATCATTAAAGATCTTTTGCACTTACTCCCTTATTGTGATTTGGTGAGTGTCAAGTGCATGAATTATTGATAAATGATTTAAATGGTTAATTGAGTATTATGGAATTGTTGAGACGAGTGTGTACTTTATCGCAGTTGTTCTCCCCTAAGTGATGCTACAATTGAATTGTATTATGTGAATTGATATTCGAATTGTGTGAAATGAATTGCTATGTGAATTAAATGAAGTGTTGCCATTGCAAATTACATTTGTATTGACTCGACGTTGATTGAAATAAATCTTATCGACAAATCATATTTTGCTTGTGGGGACGCCCTTGTCCTCTCTCTCTTTGAACTACGTGGTACTTAAGACCTGAATATATATGATTGGTAATTGTACATGAACACGTTTAACTCGTGAGCTTTGAGCGGAAGCATGTACCACACCGATTCGGGTGAGAGATGTCTCTCATAAAGTCTCAGTGCTAAAATCGGTTCCCTGAGCGATTGCATGTATCACACCGATTCGGATGGGAGGTACCTCTCATGTAGACTCAGAACCATAAACAATGATTGGTAATTGTACATGAATATGTTTAACTCGCGAGCTCTGAGCGGATAGCATGTACCACACCAATTTGGGGAGGAGGTACCTCTCATACCGTCTCAGTGCTATAATTAGTTCTCGGAGCGATAGCATGTACCACACCGATTCGGGTGGGAGGTACCTCTCATGTCGACTCAAAATCCTAAATAATTGTAATCGATTCACTGAGCGATAGTATGTACCACACCGATTCGGGTGGCAGGTATCTCTCATGTCGACTCAGGATCATAAACAAAGTATAAGTCGATTGGAGCGATGTCTCATCGACCACTGAGCGATAGTATGTACCACACCGATTTGGGTGGGAGGTACCTCTTATGTCGACTCAGAACCATAAACATATAATCGATTCCCTGAGCGATAGCATGTACCACACCGATTCGGGTGGGAGATACCTCTCATGTCAGCTCAGAACCATAAATGAAGTAAGTGAAATTCTATGGACTTAATTACCTACCCGGGTGACGGAGTGTCATCACGAGGAGATATTGGATTGAATTTTGGCAAAGCAAGTAGAAATTAGTTCTTGAGAGCTCATGTATCCTCATTGAATGTGTTGAATTGAAAATTGTGAATTGCTTGAATGTTACAGCTTTCTTTCTCGCTTAAGTGATATTGTTATTTGAACTACGTGTTTTGCATGTTATTTTGGTCTCACGAGCATTCGCTCACCCCGTTAGATTTGTTTTCGTTAACAGGAGTTGAAATGGAAGGAATTATGGAAAAGCCTACTTGATGGCTCTTTTGGTTAGAATTTTGGTTGTACTGATTAGACGACTTTTGGAAGTTGTACATTTTGAAAAAATTGATGTATTTTGAAAAGTTGTGATGTAAGATTGAACACTTGTGTATGGAAGCAAATTTGCTTTTCAGTTCGATTTTTTTTTATTATTTGGTTATTTACCTTAAGTTTGGATTGGAATGGTATCGAGTCCTGGCGAGAGTTGGGCAGGTATCCCGCCGATACCCTTGGATTCGCCCTTGGAAGAAATGGGGGCGTCACATGATTATCAACTGCTCCAAGTTATTCCTAATTTGAGTTCTGATATTGATAATACTGGACTGGAAGAGGTCCCCTCCTTCGAAGAGGTGTGAAAGGTGATCTTTGAGATGGATGGTGATAATGCGGCTAGACCAGATGATTTCACTGGACAATTCTTTGTGGCTGCCTGGGAGGTAGTGGCTCAGGATGTCTATAGGGCAGTCGTAAGCTTTTTCTATGGTGCGGAGTTGGCTCGCTTCGTCACGGCGACGTCTATTGTTCTTCTGTCCAAGACTATGAACCCAAATGACTTTCGCAGTTTCGGCCTATTAGTGTCTGTAACTTTCTTAATAAAGTGATTTCTCGAATTTTGGTGGGTCGGCTCTCGGGTGTCTTGCCCCGTATCATCTCTCCGCAGCAAAGTGGTTTTGTCCAAGGTCGGTCTATTTCAGATAACTATTTGCTTGCTCAGGAGTTGATGTCCAAAATGGGAAAGAAGTGTAGGGGTGGCAACCTAGCGCTTAAGTTAGATATGGCTAAGACGTACGATAGGGTCTCTTGGGGATTTCTCATTGCCGTGTTGCTTGGCTTCAGCAAGAGATTCATCGACATGGTGTGGAGGTTGATTTCCAACATTTGATTTTCCGTGATTATCAATGGTGTGCCTTATGGTTTCTTTAAATCCTCTAGGGATTTACGTCAGGGGGATCCATTATCGCTGGAATTATTCATTATTGGTTTGGAGGTCCTTTCCTGAGGCTTGAATTCTCTAGTCGATCAATCCAGTTTCGCGGCATTTAAGGTACATAGGCACTGCTCCCCTGTCACTCATTTGGCATTTGCAGACGATGTCATCATTTTTGCTAATGGGGGTACGGCTTCGCTGAAGAGAGTCATGCAGATACTGGAGTGGTACCAGCATGATTCGAGACAGTTGGTTAACGTGCAGAAAAGTGGATACTTAGTTCACCCTTGATTCTCCACTGCTCAGCAAGGGGTCATTGAGCGGATCACTAGATTCCAGAAGAAAGAGTTCCCAGTTCGTTATCTGGGCGCTCCGCTGTTTGTTGGTCGCGCAAAGGTGAGTTATACTACTCTGACCTGTATCAGAAGGTGCTCGACAAGGTACTGTCTTGGAAGTCACGGCTTTTGTCGTTTGGGGGAAAATTGTGTTGATTAAACATGTTTTATCTAGCATCCCGATTCACCTCTTGGGGTTAGGCATGATGCCAAAGGAAGTTTTCAAGTTGATTGAGAGAGTTTGTGCGAACTTCCTTTGGGGGTTAGGTCGGGAATCCAATAAATTCCATTGGCTCTGGTGGAAGAACTTGTGTTATCCCACTGATGAGGGTGGGGCGGGATTTTGGTCGATTAGTGATACTTATAGGGCCTTCTCCTGCAAGCTCTGGTAGAACTTCAGGTGTGGATTTTCCTTGTGGGCAAGATTCATGCGTGCGAAATATTGTCAGGAGCTTCATCCTTGCCAAGTCTCCATATCTCCATTGGGTTCAGCAACTTGGAGACGGATGCTAGACATTAGGGCTTTGGCGGAGTTATTGATTGGGTGGAAACTCTCCGCGGGTCGATGCAACTTCTAGTACGATAATTGGACGGGGCACGGGGCCTTACATCTACGCGTGCAGATCCAAGAGGGTGTCTCGTTTCAGCATGTTATGGAGAATGGGGCGTGGATCCCGGGGAGGCTTGCGGAGTTTCTGCCAGCCGACATGATACAGCAAGTCCTGGCGGTGGTTGGCCTAGACGAGGATTCTCCAGATCGAATGGTATGGACTGCATCAACTTCGGGTTAGTTTTCGCTGGCATCGGCATACAGTGAGCTATGCGAGTGTAAGCTATCCTCTTTTCTGTATCGTCAAGCATGGCATCCAAGCGTTCCCTTGAAGGTGTCCTTCTTTGTACTTCGGCTATTGTGGAATCGCCTCCCCTTGGATGACGTCCTTGCTTCGTACGGCTTCCAATTACCCTCAAAGTGTTCCTGTTGCTTAATAACGCAGACTGAATCACTGGGGCATTTGTTCGCCGAGGGGGGTCGGCGGCTGAAGTTTGGAAATTTTTTGGCTCAGTTTGTGGGGTTCACCTCAATGCAGGTCACGTCAGAGGGATCTTAGGGAGTTGGTAGCTTAGGCGGGTCAACTCGGAGAGGCTTAAACTCGTGTTCCAGATCTTACCTAGTCTTATCTGCTGGCACATCTAGAAGGCTAGGAATAATGCGATATTCCAAGGTCTGGAATGAACTCAACTACGATATGTCAGGATATTTTTAGGGATCTAAAGGATGCCTATGGCCTGGTGTTCTTGGAGTTGCAGCAGGTGTGGGATTGGCCTACATTCTTCGAAAGTGTGGAACATCGTTCTGATGTCTTCAGAGTGAAACAGATCCATTGGCACTCTCCTCCGTCTCGGTTTGTCAAGTTGAATATAGATGGGTGATCGAAAGGGAACCCTGGGGTGAGTGGTGGAGGTGGGATTCTTCGGAGCTCTGAGGGAAGGTTGCTTTTTGCGTTCTCTGGGTACTTGGGGCAGTGCACCAGTCTGCAGGCGGAGGCCAAGGCGTTGCTGCTTGGATTGCAATTATGTGTGCAACGTGCCTTCATGGATAGTCTGCTTGTTTAATCAGATTCGTTGATGCTAGCCCAGATTCTTTGGCAAAAGTCTCGTTGTCCATGGTCCATCGATGGCGAGGTGGAGAAGATTTTGCACCTAGCTCGTGGAGGGGTTCAGATCGTACACTGTTACAGGGAAGCTAACACAGTGGCAGATGTGCTGTCTAATGTGGGCTGTGCCAATCCTGATCAAAGGATTTGTGTCTATGAAACCTTTGCGGGCTTGCCGTTCTTAACCAGGGGAGCATATCGTTGGACAGGCTTGCTTTTCTCTCCTTTCGCTGTGACGCTCCCACTTCTCCCTAGGGCGAACCAAAGGGTATCCGCGGGACGCCTGTCCAACTCTCGCCAGGATTCAGTACCATCCACAATTCAAGACTAGAAATACTTCAAATAACTTCAATACATAACTAAAGTACTCCAAAATATCTCACACTTACAATTATGTAGCTTTCAAGCTTAAATACAACTCAACAGAAAAGGGTACAATAGCCATCCGTTATAATATAACTTAAAATTTTCAAAAGAAAATAATCTAGTACTACTCACGAACACCCTTGGTCTCGAACCCTGTAAAAGAAAACCACAACGTGGGATGAGCTACACAACCCAGTGAGGTTCCAAGACACTCTAACAGATCAAATAAATCAAGTAAGTTGGGCATATCATATGCATGGTTCAAAGTTGCACAATGGCATGTTATCATGAGGTGATAATCATTATACGGGTAATTTGAGACATTCATCATGAGACAGTTATCATGGTTCAAGACATTGACATGTATAGTTCACGAATAATTGGAGCTTATTACAGGTGCGAGTAATAAAGCATATTACAGGTATGGAGCATTAACATGAAACAGGTATCATGATATGAGTACATTGGACAGGTAACAGGTATGGAGCATATCACAGGCATAGCTCAGGATTTCATGTTGGCATTTTAGCATGAAACAATTATCATGATACAAGGTAAATATATACTGTAGGATACGGTGTTTCAGTGAAACTCTGTCGGTCATCTGCACCTTATGACTTCCGGATCCCCTCGATTTGACTGGCCATCACCTTATCCCTCCAGTGGTAATACTCGAGTATACCGAAACGGTGGCCCAGGGTTCCAACCTACCCGACCGAGCCCAGTCCTGGCTCGAAAAGGTCAGTAACCAAGGGCAGGGTCCAAGTTCAGCTTAGAGCTTACAACATGCACAGGTAACCAAGTAATTCGACAAAAGGTAAAATTCATCATTTAAGTAGGTCGAGTGAGGTAAAGTACGCACTCGCCTAACAATGATGGACAGCTTCATATAACATGTGATTCATGATAATCAAGTAATCAAGTGGATACTTAGCACGTAAGCACGTAAGCAATACAAGTTGATTTCATGGGAGCATGTAATTCACGGATATCGAATAGTCATGTAAATTGGAAATCATGTGAGCAAATAGTCAAGTAATCAGGTAGTCATGTGGGTTGGTAAACAGTTCACGGTTAACGGTTAACGGTTAACGGTTAACGGTTAACGGTTGGCGGTTAACGATTGAGTAGTGACGGTTATTTGACAGGCATTTGCCATATTAATCGGCCATCATTGGCTGTTATCCCATTTTTACCATATGAAAGTCGAGGAGATTCACTCCAACGACGTATGCAACCATAGCATACCAAGTCATGTTATTTAAGCATTTCCAAGCATGAGTTATTCATCTCAAAAGAGAACGAGTGCGATAAAATACACACTCGACCCCATTTTTCAAAATCAAGAAGGCTAAGCAAGCAATCTAGCAAGTTAAGCATGTATCGAGTTTATATGGTCATTTGCTATGGTTAATCATTTAACCAATTCATGTCGATATGCAATGCAAGTATACATTATTTATATAAGCATGAGTATGGTAAATACTTAATACATAGTACTTAACACTTAATAATCATGAAATGAGCATGTCCTAAACTTATTCAATTACGTATTCCTATATGGAACACTCACCTAATCCAAAACAAGCGAGTGATTCTCAACAAGTGTTTAGGCGTCAGCTCCGAGTTCCTTTTGGAGATCCCCTCGAGTACCTGAGCAAATAATAATCAACTACCACTCAATATCACTACGAATCTCTAATTATCGAGGAAGATTGTACGCTAGTGCAATCTAAGGAAATCTTATGAAAATGAACCTCAATTACTCGTAAATCGAGATTCAAGAGGGGTCTCTTAAAGTACATGAGAAATCGAGTTTTTATTTTGGAAATCAAGTATAAAATGTTCAAGTAATATCGAAAGAATAAGGAGTACTTGAAAACTCCCTTCCCTTGGAATTCGAAAAATTTTCAGGTTTGATACGATATTTTGAAAAAACGTATCTCACATTCTACATGTCAAAAATTGGAAAACTTGGTATCATTGGAAACCTCTTCGAAAGTACTAAAGTTCTTAGAAGACACTTTTCCATGATTCTAAATGGAAGATAGTCAAAAATGGGCTCAAAGTTATTGTCTCAGAATACTTAAGGTTGCGTCGGGGTTGGTTTTTCGCTAACTTTGGAAATTTGGAAAAATTCACACGTTGCGAACCAACCTCTGAAATTTATAACTCAATTATAGTTGCAAGTAAGGTTTAGAACAGAATAAGCGGATCAAGAATAGGAGTTTCGAGCACCGAGATACAGTAGCTCAAAGTTGGGGAAAATTCGAAACTGTTGAACAAATTTCCAAATTTGAGTTTCCGACTTTGAGACTTTAGTTAGGTATCGAAACGGACTTGGATGGGTACAAACTTTGGCAATACAACACTCCTATATAAAGGGTATCCCTCTACCAAATTTCATGGAAAAATACCTTCGGGAAGGTAGTCAACTAACCAACTAAAGTCTCGAAAAATTCCTAAGGCAAAGCTGCCTTAAGCTTTTCGTTCTTCATTTCCAAACATTTGGCCCAGAAAATCCTTCAAACTTGGTTCATTTGTGTAGGCAAAGCCTAAGGAACATTCATGGTACATTTGGTAAGTGTTTAACTCCAATAAATTCAATTGACAAGTTCACACCAAACTTAGTATCAAATCTGCCCAGAATTTAGGGTTTTCAAGAACATGGCAGGTTTCGTATTTTGATCACAAATCACTCAATTCAACTCGGAATTGAGAATGGTTGGTGGCGTTGGAATGCTCTTTCATAAGTATAGAATTTATTAGAATAAGCCATTTTTAAATTCCATTCACAAATAGCTCGTTTTTGAGCATCAAGATACAAGTCCTGTCCTGTCTCCTGGAGAGAAACGAAACAGGACAGTGATTTTCAATCGAATGGTATGGCTCACTCAAGTGGAACCAGAACGTTCATTTGGTACCAATGGAAATCTGGGAATGTCTAGTTTCAAATGCCATTGACGGCACTTAATTTTGACGTCGGGGTACAGAGTTATGAACGAAACAAGAGAACTGTCTGAGCATTACGGGAACAGTTTACCAGATTTACTAGCTTCACGAAATTAATCCATTTGACCAACCAAACCTCAATATTTTTCAATGAAATTTTATACACCATCTATACAACATATAAACATCATATACCAGCCATTAGATCCCCAAAATTCTGCAGAAATAGGTACGTTCAAAGCAGGGGCAGAATCGGAACTTTTTACTCCATGCACTCCTTGAAGTTTCTTCTAGTTATGCAACATTAATCTACCATTTTGAGCACTAAACCAACATTAGATCCATCATCAAGCATGAGATCAGTCCCCAAGACAAAGGTGGGAGTTCATAGAGCCCACCCATTTCATTTTACACCATAAACAAGCTAACCAATGGCATAAATGAACTTAACTAGGTAAGATAACCTCCAAATGACAAGTTTCTAAGGTTGGATCATCACTCACATGGTTGGAGGTTCAAGAGCAGAATTTCGGTCACTCTTTGCTCCAGAAAACTATGGCTTTTCAGCTCCCTTTTGCAGCTCAAAATACTCCTCAAGTGTTAAGCTAAGTGTGGTGAAATTTTTGTAGGATTTGAGTGAAGATTTGGTGAGGTTTTGTGAAGTAAAAATTGAGAGAGCAATGGTGGTTTGAGAGAGAGGGATGGCTGGCTGAAATGGTGAGTGGAGGGAGAAGAGAGTGATCAGATTTTAGCTTCCAAGAGAAGCTTCAAGTGTGTGGCCCATTTGTGCAAAAGTCAACACTACTACCGCGCGCACTCGCGCGCGTTTCGTGCTCGATTCCTCTCGCATTTGTTTCACTAGTGCACTAAACCTCTAATGCACTTATATTCATATAAATATTATTCACTCTCAATTGTCCCAAAATAAGGGTCTAACGTTCCTCAATTTAAATCGCGCGTGTGAAAACGCGTATCTCCAATTTAAGTGCGATAACGCGAAACTTCCGAGAAATTCTTATAACGACAGTACTAATAACTATCACTTGAGTATTTAAACATTAAAATACCTAATTTAGGTCCATTACACAAATCTCCAATATTCCAAACTTATTGTACTCTCAATCGGTTAAAATTTCCAAAGACGCTTTCACTATTTCACTAAACGAGCTTTCGCAAATTAATTTTGGAAACAAGTCACTTTAAAAATATAATGAAACTATATTTCTATGTAATTAGGTCTCAAGAGTTTAGAAAATAATATTCGGAGTAAAAGGCCAAATAAATAATTAAATAAGCTAAAAATAGGAGATTAAATAAGTAAATTTTGCGAGTCCTCACATTCGCAGATTTAGGTCCTTAAGTGATGATTCCGACGTGTAACACCCCTCCTTTTGATTCAATAAAATTTCGAGAGTTCAATTAAAAAAAATAGCAAAGGATGGTGAAATTTAAAAATTGGAAGAGGGCAATAGGGTAATTCACCATAAAATCTTGTTTAAAAAGATTGCACCTATGCAACAAAGGCACACAAACGCCATAATTAAATTACAATTGTGTCCCAAAGAGGTAGACAAAAATCATAGGCCAATACAAACTCAACTCTTTTTTATATAGTATAAGGAAACATAATCAAAACTTGCTAAAACATTTTTTATTTAATTCTGCAAATTTTATAAACCTATGTTTAAGAATGTTTCTTGAGAAATAAAAAACTAGTATGTTAGGTTAAGAATTGTTTTTCTTGGGAAAATCTTTCTTAAAATACACTTAAATCCATAAATTTTAAATTACAATTATTATAAAATTTACAAAATTAAGTACTAAACAAAAGGTTTGTTAGTGGGAAAACAACGTACAGTTTATCTCTCGTAGGTAAAAAATGTTAATCAAAGAAAACCTTGATGAATATGCTTTTAATCTTAATAATCTCAATTTATAAGATTTGTTAAAACATGTTTAAACTCCAATTTTTGTTTCTTGAAACAAAATTAAAAATTTCAGGGCTATGTTTCGATGGTTGTGTTTTAGGGTATTCTTATAAAATTTCTTCAGTAGCCACTGTAGTGGAAAAAGTTTATATGCAATAAAAATGTGGTTAAAGATATAATAAAAGTTTGTTAACAATTAAGAGTTTACAAAGTATTGTGGCCATATAGAGTTCTTAAAGATCAACCTTTTTAGAAAACCCTTACTTTGCTTACTCAAGAAAACACTATGCCAACCATAAAACAACTACCACTAGTAGCCACTATGGTTGTTCCACTGTCATCTGCCAGCTAATGGGCTAATGGGCCATAGTGGAGGTCGCCAACCATAATAGAAAGCCAACAGTAGCGGGCTTGCCTGAGGTATCGATTAAGTCGCTGTTTAGAATCTTCTCAATCCGAGTAGGTTACTAGAAGACTACTGTGGCCACTATCAAGTATCGGCCATCTTTGTCCCTTTTTTTTAATCAAAATTTTTATCTCTAATGCAAAAATGCACAACAACTATTTTGAATTGAATTCTAAAAAAAATTGTTGTTGAAAAACCTTAGAATCAATCATAGACATGATAAATTAGACACAAAAAATTCTACAAAATATCATAAATTTTTTAGAAATAATCTTCTAAATGAATTTAAACAAAAAAGTAAGAGAATTATGACTTAAATATCAAAGATATGTATGTAATTTCTTTTTTTCCTCTTTTTGTTTCTCCTTGACATCTATCTATCTATCTATCTCTCTCGCTCTCGCTCTCGCTCTCTCTCTCTTCCTCTTTGTCATTTATTTTGGTAGAAAACAATGTGTGAGAGGATTAAGTGAGCTATTTATAGATAATATTGGAGTATAGAAATGTCGCGCCCCATTTTTTGAAAAGAAAAATAATTTAGTTTAAAAAAATGGATTTTGATTTATCTTGAATGAAAAATGAGTTTTTGATTTTAGAAAATGAATAAAGAAAAAGGGCCTAAATAGGGTTTGAAAGTGCGACGATTTGGGCCCAAATTATAGTTTAAAAAGGGTTTTTGAACAAAAATCGGAGTCGCCACTTGGTATAGAGTTAAAGTGTACCAAGCCACCTAAAATGAATTTTTCAAAGGAAAAAGAAGAAAAAACCCCTTTTAAACGTCTTCTAGTCTACGTAAATCAAAGAAAAAGATTCGGGAGTCACATTTGAAGAAAGGGAAGGCAAGGATAAAAATCCGAGACACCCTTTCGACCTAGCCAAGGCTAGTTGCGTGATTTAGTCAAAGATTTTCTTATTTTTAATCTAAAGATTTATCACATTTGGATGTACTATATGGATGCAAACCCTAGACCTAGGAGGGTATCGGGGGGTCAAAATATCTCTTCAAAACTCAATTGGTGCAACTCACATTAATTGTGATGCCCAATAGGGACTCTTTGCAGAGGTCACGAATAATGCAAAAATATAAGACTCTAAGAAAAGAAGAAAAATAATAAAAATAATCATAATTACACAAATATACATGTCCTAAAGGAATGCATCATGTCGGATACGGGAGACTAATGTTCGTGACTCAATTTTCCCTGTAATAGAGGGAATATGAGCGTGCTAAGGCTAGAGGGCCAAACTCATCCATATCCCATACTCAAGGGGTTATTCCCTAATCTAATCAAGCAAATGCACTACCCTAATCCTAATTCTAAAATGAAATGCAAGTCTAATGTTATGTATCATACATAGGGGTATATATATAGGGAATTTAGGGATAAGGGATATATGTATAAGGGGAATATCATACAAAATGATAAAAGACCCTAGAAAGTGAAAAATATGCATGAGATGAAGTGATTTTATCATACAATCATGATCTAACGCGCGAAGGGGTCCTAAGGGTCTAGCGTTGGACTAGTCCATATTTCTACTTTCTCAGTAGCGTTGGACTAGTGAGAAATCGGACAATAGGAACCACAACTAGCGTTGGACTAGTGTGGTATCGAGACAGGAATCACAGAGCATTGGACTAGTGTGATAACATGCATTTATTACAGTCTAAGAAATCAAATAAAGCATAATACAGCAAATAAACACATAAATCACATAAAACACATAGCACATAGGCATGATATCTAGATGCACGTCCTAAGAAAGCGGTAACACATAGCACATAAGCATGCAAATCATACAAGGCAAACAAGCCCTAACTATTACATTAGGGGAGGCCCTATTACAATCTAAAAGGGGAAATAAAATAAATAATTAAAATAGATACCTAACTATTACAAATTTGGCATTCAAGTGCTTTTCAAATGATCAAAATTGAACTAAAATAAATATACAAAATTAAAACCAATAAATGAAATAAATAAATAAACATTCAAGAGGCACGTAATTAAACACGTAAAGTCACATAGGGCACGTAGGGTCAAATAAAGTAAGAAATAAGGGATAGGGTGTACCTCCCTTGAATTGAGACCCTAATGAAGTGAAATTACTTATTTACCCTCCTAAACAATAAAATTGTCAAGGTACCACTTTAATTAATGAATAATCACATGAAATGGAAATGAACACGAAATTGAATCACTCAAAACATTCCAAGGAAAGTAAACTACTCATATTTAACCAATTAAGACATACAAGGACCCAATTGAAAGATTAAAGAAGTTTAAGGCGCCAATTTATTATTATTATTATAAATACTAAGGGTCTAAAAGGAAATAAATTAAGGACTTAAGGTGAGACCCAACCCAAACCAAAACTAAAATTCTCACAAAATAAATGAAAAAACTATTTACTATGATTAAACAACAAAACACCAAAATCACTAAAATCCAAATCAAAACTAAGAATTATCAAGAATCATTAAATACTCAAGTTCCATCCTAAAATTCCTAAACAATCAGCCCAAAAAACATATCAAAGCATGCCAATAACAATTCGGATTTTGAAGGGATAAAATTGATTGTATTTTTCCAAATTGTGGCCAAAGCAGCGTTATAGAAACTTAAAAGGTTGAAGTGCAATTTTTCCTTTGGTTTTTTCATGCATGCACACGTATAGACATTGTTTCCCTGAAGCTTCTGCAATTTTTCTATTCTGTTAGACACTATCCCATCGGCAACCTGTGAGGACTCGTAAAAGTATTATTTTCGACTCCTATTTTTGCTCATTTAATTATTTATTCAAATATTTACTTCGATTATTATTTTCTAGCCTTATTAGACTTAAATACATGGAGTTATGACTTCATTATATTTTTAAAGTGACTCGTTTCAAAAATTAATTTTTTGGAAGCTCGATTAATGAAAATAGTGAAAACGTGTCTGAAAACTTTAGCCAATTGGGAGTACAATAAGCTCGGAAAATTGGAGACATGTACAATGGTCTTAAAATAGGTAATTTTAGATTTAAATACTCAAGTGATAGTTAGTGGTACGATCGTTACAAGAATTTCTCGAAAATTTCACTTTATCGCGCCTAAATTGGAAATACGCGTTTTCACGCGCGCGATTAATTGAGGGACTTTAGACCCTTAATTTGGGATAACTAGGAGTGAATAATATTTACATGAATATAAGTGCATTAAAGGTTTAGTGCACTAGTGCAACAAACTTAAGAGGAATCGAGTCCAAAAGGCGCGCGTACGGGCACTATTTGCGTTTGACTTTTGCGCACCTAAACTCTTAGTCCTTAAGCTTCCTTTGTAAGCCAAAAAGTCAGACCAAACCTCTCTTTCTCCTAGCTCTCTTGGCCGGCCATCAAGCTACAAAGAAACAACTAAAGTTCTTCAACTTTTCACTCTAAAATCTTGCTCAAATCACTACCAAATCCTCTCAAATTTTAGCACTACTTAACTTAAGACTTGGAGATTTCATTTAGCTAAAAAGGGGGAGCTTTTCACGGTTCACTTAGGAGCAAGGAGGGGCCGAAATTTCTGACTTGAACAACCACCAAAGTAGGTAATGATTCACTCTAAAATTCTTGTCCTATGGAAGTTAAATTATACTTATGAGCTTGAATTTTCATATCGGTTGTTGTTGTTGTTGGAAAAATTGGAAAGTGGGCTCTATGAACTCCCACCCTTTGTCTTGATGGCTCATGTGATGATTGATGATGGATATAATGCTGGTTTAGTGTTTGAAATGATGGATTAACGGTGTATAATTAGTAGAAACTTCAAGGAACTCACGGGATAGAAATTTCCGATTTTGCCCCTGCCTTGTTCAGTTATTTTAAGGCCAAGTTTTGATGATCTAATGTCTTTAATATGATGTTTATATGTTTTATTAGTTGTGTAAAAATTTTCATTGGAAAATACTGAGTTTTGGTTGGGCAAATGAATTTCTTTGTAAAACTAGTCAAGCTGGAAAACTGTTCCCGTGTAGCTCTGTTCAGCGATAGTGTTTCTGCTGTAACTTTGTCCTCCGACATCGAAATCAAGTGCTGTCAGTGGCATTTGAAACTAGACATCCACACCTTTCCAACGCTATAAAATACACGTTCTGGTTCCATGTGTGTGAGCCGCACCACTCTTTTGAACTCAGCTGTTCTGTTTCTCTGTTCTGCTGGAACGATTTGATGATGCTGCAACTTTATGCTTAATTTCGAGCCAGTTGCATGCTGAATATTAAAATGATTTCTTCTGTGAAATTATAGCCCTATGAATGTATTTTCCAACACTATCAACCATGCTCAATTCCGAGTTAAATTGAGTGAGTCATGATCAAAATACGGTGACTGCCTTGTTCTTGAAAACCCTTGGATTTGGACAGATTTGATGTGAGACTTGTTGTGGTCTTACTAAATGAATTTCTTGGTGTTAAACACCTACCAAATGTACCATGTATGTTCCTTAGACTTTTCTTGCATAAATGAACCATGTTTGGAGGTTTTCCTTAGCCGAATGTTTGGAAACGGAGAGAAATGGAGCTAAAGGCAGTTTTGCCTTAGTAATTTCAAAACTTTGGTTGATTGGTTAACCACCTTCCCGAAGGTATTTTTCCATGAAATTTCATAGAGAGATACCCTTCATATAGGAGTACTATAATACAAAATTTAGCACCAATCCAAGTCCGTTTCGACACTTAACTAAAGGTCCAAAGTCGGAAACCCAAATCTGGAAATTGTTCAACAGTCTTGAATTTTCTCCAACTTTGAGCTACCATATCTTGGTGCTCGAAACTCCAATTCTCGATCCGCTTGTTCTGTCCTAAACCTTACTTGCAACTCTAATTGATTTACAAATTTCAGAGGCTAGCTCGCAACGTGTGAATTTTTCCGAATTTCCAAAGTTAGCGAAAAACCAACCCCGGCTCAATTCTGAGTGTTCTGGAACAGCAACTTTAAGCCCATTTTTGAATACTTTCCACTTGGATTCATGGAAAAGTGTCTTCTAAGAACTTTTAGTACTTTCCAATAGGTTTCTAACGGTATAAATTTTTCCAATTTTAGACTTGTATCGAGTGAGATACGATTTTTCAAAGATTCATATCAAAACTGAAATTTTCCAACTTTCAAGGAAATAGAGTTTTCCAAGAACTCTTTATTCTTTCGACATTATGCAAACGTTTTAACCTCGATTTCCAAGATAAAAATCCAAATGCTCCTGTACTTTATGAAATGCCACTCGAATCTTGATTTACAAGTAATTAAGGTTCTTTTTCACAAAATTCCCTAGATTATAATAGTGCACGAATTATTTCTCGATAATTGGGTTGGGTGAATAATAATTCACTATTATTTGCTCAGACGCACACGAGGACCTTCAAGAGGATCTCACGGTGGACGCTTGAACTTTTCTTGACCTTAATTGCACTTAATACTTGGTGAGTGTCGAGTGTATGAGTACTTAATACGTGCTTAACTGTTATGAATGATTACTGATTTTAGAAATGGAGACGAGTGTGTACTTTATCTCACTCGTTCTCATTTGAATAAATGATATTGAATGAGATTGAATGCAATGATTGCGTACGTCGCTGGAGTGAATCTCCTCGACACACAATTGTAAATGGGGGACGCCCAAACTCATAGGCTGACCTGGGACTCGAGCCTGCATGGGTTTGGTCGGGAACCTAGGCGTGCCATGAGACAAATAAGCTTGACCTTTTAAGAGGTCTTGCTTGGCATACTCGTGGAGTATTGCCTCATACATGTCTTGCGGACCCGAGTGGGTGTTGGGTGGACGGAAAGAAGTAAGTGGTGATCTACAGATAGGAAATACCGACCCAGTTGACGGAGTGTCATCGGGGGAAGGTATACGAGTGACATCGGCAAAGCAAGTGGAACTTAGCTCCTGAGAGCTACTATATTCTTGAATTGTTTCTATTTACATTTTGTTGGCTTTATGAATTACTTGTAATTTATCATTTGAATTGTTACTTGGGCTTGTTACCTGAACAACGTGCTTGCATGTGTGTTCTTGGCCTCACGAGCATTTTGCTCACCCTGTAGATTTGTTTTCCTTAACAGGATTGGATTCGGGGACGTATTGGAGAAACCCTCCTGGTGTACTTTTGTTTAGGGTTTCTATCATATTTTGACTATACCCATTGGTTTTGGGTCGTACTTTTGGAATTGGAATGTAGTATTTGGGCATGATGTATATTTGGGATTTAAGTTGTATTTTGAACACCCGATGTACGGGTTGGATAATGGATGACCATGGTTAAACTGGAACGCTTCCGCATCATTTGTATTTATGTTATTGTACTTGTGATGTTTAGATTGGTAATAAGTTTGAATGTTTCGCGAGAGTCCTGGCGAGAGTTGGGCAGGCGTCCCGCGGATACCCTTTGGTTCGCCTTAGGGAGAAGTGGGGGCGTCACACAACCACATTCAATCCCAAAACCTCATTTTGATCTTGTATAAATGAAACCTTTTTGTATAACACAAATATTAAGCCATCAATGTAACTAAATAACACAAGATTTGAATCCTAACACAAGATCATGCAGCCAAATGAACCTCTCTTGTTCTGCAAATTCTGAAATTTATTCAACAAAACAGACAACAATGAATCTAAGGTTAAAAAATTCTAATTCAGTCAAAAGATTTCCACCATGTTCTAGATTTACCTGTGGGAATTCACTTAACAAAATAACACTCATACTCGGTTAGCATTATGAAAAGGAAAACAACAGTGAAAGTCTTGTTTCATGGTAAAGCAAGTCAAAATCTCTCAAACATGCTCGTGACCAAGACTCTACAGAGACGTAAGAAGACAGCTACTTAAGCAACTGAACGAACAGGAAAAAGAAAAATGCAGACAGCACAACGAAAGACAGCAGGCCTGCGTTACCACTGATTGCTGTTTTAGATCGCAGCAAGCCCATACATGGGATTACTATCAAACAAACCGAAAAGGAAATTCAAGCCATTCCAGAAACTTAGCTACCCAAAAATCAGTAACCAAAGTGAAAGCCTGCTGCCATTCATTTCTAACGCAGATTTCGGATCCAAGCACACAACTTTGATCAAAACTTTTCAGCCAAAAATCATAACTTTAAACTAAGCAACAAAATACATAGCTACCACAATCCAAACAAACAAAGATTTCAAAGGAAATCATATAAGTCCTAGAAAACTTTCATACAAAATGGTTCGAAAACTTTCCTATTCACAATAATGCTTTCTGCAATTCTGATACAGCAAAGATACACGAAGATGAAACTTGGTTTGGACATGTATGTGGTGTATCAACTGAACAACAAATCCCAGATTTCAATCAAATTAAAAGTTTCAGCAGCAACCAGGACAAGACCCCAACATTTGAACAAACCAAGACAGATTCAAAAAGGAAATGGACCACTTTACTTCGCAACATCTCTAGTATTTCAAACGGACAGACCAAGTAAATGTTTTTTTTTCTTTTCAAAGCTGGGATCTTGCTACTAAATTAAAGCCTAGGAACGAAATATAATCAACACCAAACAAATTTCAGACCCCCATCGTACACAATAACAGCAAAAAGGCAACATCTTTGAGCCTTGAAAAATCAACCACAGATGACACCCGTTTCATTCTTTATGACAGAAAGGAAACACGAAAACTAACAAATTTAGGTTCACAATTTCCAATCACACACATACATGCTTGGAAAGCTTAAATAATCTGCGCTTGAAGAAAACTTGGGCTTTAAAAGAGAGAATAGCTTACAGTGGTCTCTCTTTTGTTGGAGATTCACAACTGATGATAGAATAATGCAGCGGTAGCAACTTTTCGCTTCGGTCAGCAATTCCAGTAGCAATTCCTTGCTTGGCCTTCTCGTTTCTCCCTTCTCCTCTTCCAGCTCTCGATCTATCTCCAAGTCCCAACACCCTCCAGTTCTTCTTTGCTCTCTCGCTCACCCTTTCGGTTTTCCTTGCTTCTTTTTCCTTAGTTCCCTCGCTGCCCAAATTCTCTTGCTTTTTCTCTCAGACCTCAGGCCCTCTCTCTCACTCCATCCCTCACTCTATTGTTGATCTCTTTTTCCTTCCAGATTTCTTTCTTCAGCCACCACCCTTATTCCCTCTCTTGTATCTTCCTTTTATATGAAGCAGAATCTCCCAAACCCTCATACCTAAGGTTGGGATGACAGTTCGATTTTTACTAAAGATTTTGGAGCCCTTAGATCATTCTTTCTTCTGGAATCATCTTTGCTGGGGTGAGGTGGCCTGTACTGGAAAAAGAAAAAATGCAAAAGGATTAAAAATGGGCAAATGACCGCTGCAATCTTGAGCTTTCTCCTGGCTTCCGCACGAATGAAGAAGAAAATGGCGCGGAATATTTTTTCTTTTTTTTTCTCTCTTTTTTTTTTTTACTGATTTGATTTTTCTTTTCTTTTTCTCTAATTTTCTTTTCTCGATTTTCTAAAATGATTTTCCTCAAGAAATATAAAATGTAACAAAATAAATTAAAAATAAATAAAATAAACAAAATATGAATAAAAATGATGAAATTTGGATGTCTACAGTTTGTCCCTCTTTGTCTGAATTTCAAAAAACTCGAGACAAAGACGTAGACATCAAATACCTACCTGTATTATTTTGCCTTAAACTGAAAACATGTAAATGTAAAAGTTCAGTTGGTGGGATAATACCCGATCCCAACGAGGTATAAATGGTTAGCGGGATAAAACCCGATCCTGTCGAGGTTGGCGAGATAAATCCCGGTCCCAACGTGATATAAGCAGTCAGCGGGATAAAATTCGGTCCTGCCGAGATTAGAAAACACGTTAGTGGGTTGGACTCAATGCTAACGGATATGAATAAAATGACACACGTTAGTGAGTTGTAGTCGATGCTAACGGATATGAATAAAATGACACGTTAGTGAGTTGTACTCGATGCTAACGGTAATGAAAAAATATAACACACACGTTAGTGAGTCAAAACTCGATACTAACGGCGATAAAAGTCATGTTAGTGGGTTGAACCCAATGCTAACGGACATGAGAAGAAATAACACACACGTTAGTGAGTCAACACTCGATGCTAACGGTGGACACGTTAGTGGGTTGAATCCGATGTTAACGGATATGAAAAATATAACACACGTTAGTGAGTCAATACTCGATACTAACGGGATGTTGGTGGCACAAAATCCAAGCCCAATGGGATGTTGGTGATGTTGGTGGCACAGAATCCAAACCCAATGTGATGTTTGGGATGTTGGTGGAACAAAATCCAATCCCAGCATGATGTCTGTGATGTTAGTGGCACAAAATCCAAACTCAACAGGATGAAGTGAAGTGAAATGAAGTGCTAGTGGGACTGACCCATGTCTAACGATAATGATGAATGAAGTGCTCACTAGTGGGACTAACCCATGTTTAGTGGCAATGATGAATGAAATGCTCACTAGTAGGGCTGACCCATGTTTAGTGGCGGTGCAAATGAAATGCTCACTAATGGGATTGACCCATGTTTAGTGTCGGTGTAAATGAAATGCTCACTAGTGGGACTAATCCATATTTAGTGACGGTGGAAATGAAATGCTCACTAGTGGGACTGACCCATGTTTAGTGGCGATGTAAATGAAATGCTCACTAGTGGGACTGACCCATGTTTAGTGGCGATGTAAATGAAATGCTCACTAGTGGGACTAACCCACGTTTAGTTTAGTGGCAGTGCAAACGAAATGCTCACTAGTGGAACTAACCCATGTTTAGTGGCAGTGAAAATGAAATGCTCACTAGTGGGACTAACCCACATTTAGTTTAGTGGCAGTGCAAATGAAATGCTCACTAGTGGGACTAACCCACGTTTAGTGGCAATGATGAATGAAATGCTCACTAGTGGGACTAACCCATGTTTAGTGGCAGTGATGAATGAAATGCCTTGACAATCTGTCAGTGGGATTAAACCCAATCCTGCCTTGATAATCAGTCAGTGGGATAATACCCGAGTCTGTCGTGATAATCTTTCAAAAAGAAATTAAATTTGATTTGTCAAGAAACAAAAAAAATTAAATTTGATTTTCCAAAAAACAAGAATTTGAACTTGATTTTTGATGTTTGACTTTTGAATTTTTTTTTCTGATTTTTTTTGTTTTTTTTTATTTTGATTTTTTTTTCGAGAGAATCTTTTCAAAAATAATTTGTCCCAGTGTAGGGCCTTTTTCCTTCTTTTTTCTCTTTCTTCGGTATCGGCCTTCCACATCACTAGATGTTTCTTCGTCGATTTCAGTCATGAATACCTGCACAGGGGGTTTACCAAAGTACAATATGCCCTTAAAATTATTTTTTTTTGAATTGATGCACCTACTACTCATGTAAAGAACAGTATGATTGATTCAAAAATATCTTATTTGACTCTTGGACGAAATTCTCAAATGTGTTACAAGAATTTGCCCCAATGTGGGCCTACTTTGCAAAATCTCACAAATAAAAATTTGCCCTAGTGTGGGCTTATTTTGTAAAATCTCACAAATAAAAATTTGCTCCAGTGTGGGCCCATTCAATTGCAAAAATTTTGTTCGGATGACTCTCCATTTATTTGAACAAAGTAAGAAACTATGTTTCCTAACATATAATGTCAAGAAAATTAAACGTCTTGCTTAAACTCATATAAAATATTTCATGATGAATTTTTCAAAATAATATCAAAGTACAGAAGATTTCTTTCTCACTTTAGCATCGATAGGGTAATGGGTCACCACTTCTTGTTAGCTCGTCTTTCATGACCAATCAAGTGATCTTATTTCTGATTTTGAGGGGGCTAAGGGAAATGAGAGGTCAGGATTTGTCTTATTCTTGTGCCCAAATTATATGTAATCCCTTAAATATCACATCTTGGTGAAAGCAAATAGTTTGTCACCCTTATTTCTTAAGAAAACTTAGTCAACATATAAGCTTTATAAGTTTGTAACATATGGGTAGAAACGACAGCTAAGCATGTGGAAACCGGTTATGACCTTATGATCCCGAAAGATTGATGGATTCCTTAGAAGCATAATCCTCACTTCGAGTCATTATGAAGGATAAGTCAGCGATGGACTTTATGAGCTTGTAATGTGGCTTGAAAATGATAGTTAAATAAATAAGATTTTTAAGGATATTGCACTGAAAATCGCATTTCCTCCCAAAAATTGCCCCAATTTTGGACTCAAAGATCTCGACCTTTGTTTGACTTTTATAATCACTCAACAGGGACTTTCAGCATCGAATCTTTTTGCATTTTTCTTTTGCATTTATTTCGCTCGCTTTTTTCCTTTTTTTTTCTTTTTTTTTCAAAAGTGCCTTTGCGGGTTTTCACATGAAGAGCAGTGTCAACCTCACGCCTAATCAATTCAAATATATTTAAAAAATTCCTTGGCATCAGTATATGAGCATCACTTACCAATTAGAAAATTTCTTGACAGAGATATTGCAAAGAACAGAAGTCAGGACTTTCGGCTTAGAAAAGTTAAGGCTTGAAAGCGGATTTCAAAAATGGTTTAAATGATCTGAGATCGCATTGTTGCGCCAACCCTATTTTTAGGGTTAAATCAAAACCTGCCCAATTTATTCTCAACTGAGGCTCTTTTCTCTTTCATTTTCTTCTCTCTCTTTTTTTTTTGGCCTTCTGCCATTCTTTTGAACCTTTCAAAATTTGCCCCAGTTTATGCTTAATCGAGGTTCTCTTTTCTTTCATTTTTTTCTTTTTCTTTTGTTACTTTATCACTTTTCACCTCTTGAAACTTTTCTTTCCTTTGCAACTCAAACTTGCCTCAGTGTGGGATTTGCGATCCTCAGTAGTTGCCAAACGAAATATTTTATTCTGAAGGTTCGAAAGGGATAACTAAGGATAGAATGTTTGATTGGAAAAGAAGAGGGTCTGACTTTTATTCCGTTCCTTACAATAACTCTGAAAGGAAACTTTCATTATTGCGAAATTTCTTGCATGTATTTGAATTAATTGACTGAGAAAGACTCCTGTTCATCCATATCTGTGAAATGTAAGTGACCCGCCGGACAATACTCTTCCTTTTTCTTTTCTCTTTCTTTTTTCAAAATTGAATCCTGGATAGAATCAAATTTCCCCAATTTGCAATTCCCTCTCTTCTTTTTTTGTTTCAGCATTTTTGCCTTTTCTTTTTTTCTTGCAAAAATTCTCCAATCTCTTTCCCTACTATGGGGTGTGATCATAAGTGCTTTTGAAAAGAACCACCCATTTTAGTTCAAATAAAGATGCAAGGGATAAATAGTGTTTAGGTTGTAGAAACGATGGCCAAAGCATCATTCTTCCCCCTCATGACAACCAAAGTAACAAATAACTTATTGAACATCCATTCCCCTTTGATATTTAAAAATTTTCCCAATGTGGGGTACTGATCATTAAAACTCTTATTTGAAATGAAATTATTCTTTTAAAGGCTCAAATGGGAGAGCAAATGATAAAATCTGTATAGATAGAGAAACGAACGTTTGAAGTATCATTCCAAATTTTCAAAATAAACAAGAATAATGTACATTTTTGCTTTCACTTAGATGTGGATTGAATTGGATTAGACACAATGAACATTTTTCAATGAAAGATTGCCCCAATTTACAATTTATCAAACAATGTGACTGATTTTTGGGAGGCTAATAGAAGTGGGAAAAATATGAATTGTACAGTGAAGGAGAAAAAGGTATCGCATTGGGTCTTTTGAGTGACCTCTTTTAATTCTGAGCACTCTTATTGTATAGCTCGGATCACCAATCTAGTGTATGTAAAGATTTTAGAAAGCATACACTTGTGAATTGTCAGGCTAGAGGTTGAAAAAATCTCAATTTAGTCTTATTTCTTAAAATTCATCATGAAATCCCTCAAATAGCCAATAAAGAATGAAATATACATGATTATATTCAAACAATAATTGTCTAAATAAAAACTTTATTGTTGAAAAAGTTTAAGATAAAATTATAATACAAATGAGACGAGAAAAACTCCTACAGAGCTCCACATATACACACTTTTTGACTCATTTTCTTTTGAAACAAAAATGTATTAACAAATCAAATAAACAAAATTTTTTCTTTGACAAACAATTATGAAGTCTCTTAGATGCTTTAGCCTAGCGCTTCCAGATGGATTCTTCAAATTGTAGGATCTGCCCAAAAATCAAGTGATATTTGTAATTTTCAAAATTCATTAGATAATGGATCCGCCCAGAGGGGTGATCCAGGCCCTCGAACGAATAATGGCGAATTTCTTCTGGGGTCAGACCGAGCTCGGCCCAAAGCAGCATTGGTGCTCCTGGAGGAACCTGTGTTATCCGGTGGAGGAGGATGGTATTGGGATACGATCTTTTGAGGACATCCAGGGAGCTTTCGGCTGTAAATTGTGGTGGCGATTTTGCAACTCGATCTCCCTATGGGCAACTTTCATGAGGTCTCGTTATAGTGCAGATAACGGAGCAGCGCGCGGGATTTCCAGGGTCTGGAGGCGGATGCTGGCCGTTCGTGACACGGTGGACCATTTCATGCAAGATGTAGACCTGGGGGGCAGGATTCAGAGGGCCTGGACCCTTACTCATTCTGGTGATTTTACTGTCTTCTCTGCATTGCGAAACGGGCGCGCCTCAGGTCAAGGAAGTGTGTATGGAGTAGCCGAGTTCCTTGCAAGATTGCCGTTTTCATGTGGAAGCTGCTTAATAACTACCTGCCTTTTCCCGAGGCCTTACAGAGGTTCGGTTTCCAGTTTTCCTCTAAGTGCCAGTTTTGCCCTACTGTGGAATCCCAAGATCATGTGTTATCGGATTGCGAGCTCGCTGCCGAGGTATGGAGATTTTTCTCTAGAGCCCTATTGGTACCTGCTACGGTTCCAACTGGCATCATTTGTCACTTGCAGCAGTGGTGGCTGCATCACTCCCCAAGCACTGCCCGGGGAAAGGTGTGTAGGGTGTTGCCATCGCTAATTTGCAAAATGCCCTATTTCGTGGGCAGCTTTCTGTTTTCTCTGAGATTTCATATGTTGACCTTGAAAATGCATGAACTGGGTGTCAATGTCTTCATAGGAAATGTAGTCTCTGTCTTAGCTTCGAAACGCCATAAAATTTACCCCAATCCGGTAAGTGTAGCTTCAATTGTGACCAAAACGCCGGAACATGTCAAACCTGTTATTTAGCTATTTATCTTTAAAACTAATTTCCAGCTTTGGCCTTGGTGGTTTCATTGTTAGAATTGACTTGTAATTGGATGATATTAAGCCTAGTTGAAGAGCTATTGTGTTAAGATTGCTTATGTATGAATTTAGACTGAGTTGAGGAAAGAAATGAAGCCCTAAGTGGCTAGAAAATAGCTAAATACAAAGGGCATGTTGTCCAAATTTCTATTACTTGCTTTTATGAATATTAGTAAGATGTAAGGATTGATTTTAGGGTTAGTTGGATCTCAAGTTACATATGTATCCTTGAATGCACTTCAATAGTAGTATATGAGTAGTTTTTTACCAAGATTTGGTATCAACTAAGATAAAAAGTATTAGTTTTCTCTCGAAAACTTTGAATTACATTTGCTCACTTCAATTTGGGATTGGTTCTTCTTTTAACTACTGATTCCTAGAATTTTCTTTTGTTATGTTGAATTTGAGAAATGGCGCAACATTTTTCATGATTTGGAAGTTCAATGTTATTATTCACTTTAAAACTGTATTTTCATATTTGCACTAATAATTTCTGGATTTTTGAAGGTTCATCAAGGTTTTGATTAGTTGAACCATAGTACCTTATTTTGACTAATCTAGGTTTTTTTGGTGATTCGGAGTACAACCCGGAAGGAAACTTTTGACATATCTCTTGCTCACATTGGTGAGTGCTCCTTGTGTGTTTGTACGATAAGTGACTATGTGACTATTTGTGAATGTTTGCTGGAATGTTAAATGCTTTCCAATGATTGCTAAATGGATTTTCGATGGGCGAGTGTGTACTTTATCGCACTCAACCCAAACCAAAGTGAATTTTCAATGATTGAATGCTATTTGTGCATGATTGTAAGTCTTTTGGCTGAATTGGGCCATTGCCCTTCTGTAAGGATCGAAGACAATCTAAGAGGGGGGTGAATTAGGTTATCAAAAAACCAGCTAAGATATAGGTCACTTTTCTTCAAAGCCTACCTTTCTTTTCTCAAAGACCACCCAATGGATCAGATTACAAGAAAGCACAGGTATTCGTAAGATGAAGAGGAGAACAGTTTATATAGAAAAGCTGTAAACGAAAATAGTGAAACAAACCAGGCTTCAAACTCTACTGGAGTTTGAACAGCACTTTTATATACCAGGTTACTTCAAGTTGAACAATCTTGCAACCAATATCCTGTGTACAAGGGAAGGATCACTTCCTTCTTGCCCCAAACCACACTTGGTCAAATAAGGAAATTTTACAAACAATCGAAAAATCCTCACAATACTACACTATTGAAGAAGCTGTGTCACACTTGAAAAACTACAAGAGAATTGCACAAGCTAAGAATACAAATGTTCCTTTGGAGTATTCTAACACTTGAATCACTCACAATCTGATGTAGACTTGACGTGCAAAGTATTTTTGAGGTGGTTGACTTTGTTCTTTTTATAGGAGACCAGAAAATTCTTCAATTAATGCTGTCAACGGGTAGAAGGCAACTAAAGAGTCAACTAGCCGTTGGTGCTGTCGGACGTCCGATGTTCAGTTTTTATGCGTCCGAACGAGATCAATGAGTTCTGGAAGTTTTCTTGAATCTCTTAGGACGTCCGATCCCTTATCACCATGCGTCCGAGAGTAAGATGCACACTTGGAATTTCCTTCCCTTCAGACGGCCGATGCGTCCAGAGTGTTGCGTTCGAAGTGCAGCAACGCTTGTCAAACATCCGATACTCAGGTGTTGAGCGTCCGATCGTGATCAGTAATTGTAGAAGCCCTGGCTTGTCTTCTTCGGACGTCCGAGTCTGAGTTCTTCACTCGTCCGAAGATACTCAAAGGATGTCGGACGTCCGATACTCTCCTTTTGTGCGTCCGACAACTTCCTCAGCACTTTTCATCCTTTTTGATCTTCTTTGGCTTTAAGTCCACAGACCTAATTAGTGTCATTTCTGACAAGGGTCTCTTCAAAGAGTATTAGTACCATTCATTTGTTTTGTAATCATCAAAAGATATGAATTGAGATAAACAATCTCCCCCTTTTTTTATGATGACAAAACATTTGAATAGAGTAAAAATATACGAACTAGGATATAACAACTCCCCCTAACGAAGTGCATGAGTATTTAGGAAGAAATGCAACGCAACTCCCCCTGAAACTGACTCCCCCTAACTAGTTACTCTATACCATCAATGCTAATCCAATTCTCCTCCTTTTTGTCATCACAAAAGTGAGTATCAGTTTTAATACCAGCATCCCATAAAATATTCATAACAAACACTTAGTTATAACATCCATAAATAGTAGAAAATATCCAGTAGTACAGACCAGGTGTACATCACTTAGCCAAAAGTTTTGCAATGCAAAAGATGAACTATAGTCCTAGATTAAGGTGCAGTGACCTAGTAGTGCCTAGATGGTGATTTTAGATGATCCAGGCCTCCTCCTGGCCAGACGAAACTGTTCAGGGTCCTCTTCTTCCTCAGTTTCTTCGTCATCATCTTCATATGCTTCCTCAGTTGCTGGAGCCTTGCCTTTATCCTTGGGCTGAGAACTGGAAGCTGGTGTGGTCTCAGTACCAGTAGTTGGCCCTGTGGGCTCAGGTCTTGGCTCTTTCCCATGAACATTTGCATTGTTTTCAGGTATTGGAGGGACAACAAGAATTCTTTTTTCAATGAAGGAGGATTGTTGGGCAGGGGTCATGGTCATCATGAGACCATCTTCAATAAGCATGACATGATGTTTGAGGTCTTCAAGCAGGGAGATGACTTCAGAATTGGATGCGAAGGACTTGCTGGCAGACTTTCTAGGATGAATGGTGAAGGGAGAGACATAGTCTGACTGATCACGAGGAGTCCTAGGAGTGACAGGGGTTTCATGAAGGTTTTTCCTTCTGGATTCAGCCACAGTCTCCTTATAGCACCAATGGCCATAAAAAAATCTTAAATTCTTTCTTTCAAAATAAGCTTTTGAGAAAACTGATGAAGCACTGTCTTTGGGAGATTTTCCAGAAAAAGGTATTTCAAAATGTGCAAAGATAGGAGTCAGAAATCTGCCATAAGAGAGCTTCTTACGACTGTCAGTGCTAATTTTGAGCAGAAACTTGCACATTATAAAACCAAAGTCAATGCGAATTTTTTCAACAAAGCAGTAGAAAAGATAAAGTTCCATTTTGTTTACATCTGTTCTGTGGCCATCAGTTGGCACCAACAGATTCGAAATGATGGTGAAGATGATCAGATTCTGAGGACTGAAATCATCTAATCTTGCCTCAGCAGGAGTATTGAAGTGAGTTTGAAAATAGGTCATGAGTTTGGCAATGTAAAAATGATGGTAGGCAGAAGGAAATTCCTCATATGAAAAGAAATTTGCAATTTTTCCTTTGAAACCAGATTCAATGCTAGTTTTCAAAATGGAATTCACAATGTCAGGAGTTAACGTGATGTCTATAGAGTTGACCTTAGAGATGAGTTCAGTGTGTGATTTACCCTTTCTAAGATTAGCAAAGAATTGATAAAGCATGTCAGGGTAAAAGACAATAGGAATGGTCAGAAGATGAGTCCATTTCTGGAATTCAAACAGTTTAATGACAGGTTCAAGATCAAGCTTACGAAATTCGTAGGGAAGGATGAGCCTTTGGGTGATGAACCCTTTTTGAGAGACTAACTCAAATCTGTCTTTGGCTTCATCATCAATGAATTTTGGGAGAGGAGTGGGTTCTGTTATGGGCTGTGTTACTGGATCTTTCCCAGAACGTTTCCCTTTCGAGGTTTGTGTGGCAGATGCCCCAACATTCTGAGCCTCAGACCTTGTCCTTGGAGATTTCCTGGTGGAGGGTTCAGGTGTTTGCTGATTCTCAGCAATGTTTCGTTCATTCTGCTAATCAACAGAAGGATCAGCAGATTGCTTTTTCTTGGATTGGGCAGTGCTCTTCCTCTTTGCAGTTCTCTTTTTTTTACCAGATGACCTTGTGACAGTTTCATCACCCTGGGTAGCCTGCTCTGGTTCCTTATTTCCACCAACAATGTTCCCTTCAGAGTTCTGCCCTTCCAACTCTCATCAGATGATTCAGCAGTTGGAGTAACCAATTTTCTTTGAGCAATTTGCTTCGCTTTACCACCACGGGTCACAATCTTCTTCTTAGGCGCCACAGGAGGTGGTTCCTCAATCTCAATGTCCTCATCTCTAAGCCTAAAGGACCGTCCGACACTAGTAGATTCACCTCTGATTCTAACCATGATGCAATGTGGATGTGTTTTTTATGCAGAACGTGTTGTACAGAGGAAGAATGCAGTATGAGCAAGAATGAGAATGCACTGAAATGCCGCAGGGAGAGAATTATAAAAGTTAGGATTTCGGATGTGAATTGGGAACAATGGGGTAGTTGGGGGTTAGGAGTGATTTTTATGAGTGGTTAATGAGCAATAGGGGTGTAATGGAGTTGGTTGAGTCAATTTCTTGGAACTTGGTTTGATGAGAGAGGAATTTGAATTTCGAATATGAGAGGAAACTGAAAGGTTGCGTCCGAGACTATGGAAGATAATGAACTAGGAAGAATAGGTAACTGCCTTATAGTGCTCAAATTTTTGAGTATCGGACGTCCGAACGTATTGAAGCGTCCACACATCCGTCCGAACCAGGATTTTTCTGAAACTGGACGAAAGAACACTGTCGGACGTCCGTTCCAATTCATCGGACGTCCGATAAGGATTGACCAAAAAACAAAACTTAGAATATTTTTTCTGAGACGCCCAGTTTTGTTCTCAGGAACACAAATTGATCCAGTGGAAGAGCTTTTGTGAGGATATCAGCGATTTGCTCTTTAGAACAAACAAACTGGACACGGATTACCCCCTTTGAGACAAGATCGCGAATGAAATGATGCTTTATATCAATGTGCTTAGTCCTAGAGTGCTGAATGGGATTTTTTGTCAGATTAATTGCACTAGTGTTGTCACAGTACATAGGTACACATTCATACACTAAACCAAAATCATTCAATGTGTTTTTCATCCATAGCAATTGAGCACAACAAGCACCAGCAGCAACATATTCAGCTTCAGTAGTGGACAATGAGATAGCATTTTGTTTTTTACTAAACCAAGATACCAAACAATTTCCAAGAAAGTTGCATATACCAGTAGTACTTTTTCTATCTATTTTACAACCACCGAAATCAGCATCAGAGAATCCATATAAAGGAAGTTCATGACATTTTGGATACCATAAACCAAAGTTTAAGGTTCCTTTAAGATATCTAAAAATTCTTTTTACTGCATTCAAGTGTGATTCCTTTGGACAGGATTGAAATCGAGCACATAAGCATACAGCAAACATGATGTCAGGCCTACTGGCAGTTAAATAAAGTAAACTTCCAATCATATCTCTGTACTTCTTTTCCTCAACTTTTGTACCTTCCTCATCCTTGTAAAGTTTGGTAGAGGTGCACATAGGTGTTCCAACAGACTTTGAATCCTCCATTCCAAATCTTTTCAGCAGCTCCTTGGTGTATTTTGTTTGATTTATAAACGTTCCATCTTAGGTTTGAACCACTTGGAGTCCAAGGAAGAAGTTCAGTTCTCCCATCATGCTCATTTCAAATTCTTTTGCATGATGATGGAAAAGTCCTTGCACAAGATCTCATTAGTAGCACCAAATATGATATCATCCACATATATTTGCACAATTAAAAGGTCTCGTGAGCTTTGTTTTGTGAAAAGTGTAGTATCTACAATGCCCCTTTTAAAACCATTTTCAATTCAAAAATCCACTCAGACGTTCATACCATGCTCTAGGAGCTTGCTTTAATCCGTATAAAGCTTTTGAGAGTTTAAAAACATGATCTGGATAAGATACATTTTCAAAACCAGGAGGTTGGTCAACATAGACTTCTTGATCTATAAAACCATTCAAGAAAGCATTCTTAACATCCATCTGAAATAACTTAAAATTCTTGAAACATGCAAATGTTAGAAACATTCTTATGGACTCCAGCCTAGCTACAGGTGCAAAGGACTCATCAAAGTCTATCCCCTCTTCTTGAGTGTATCCTTAACCACCAGTCTGGCCTTATTTCTAACAACCTCCCCTTTATCATCATTGATTGCTAACTTCTTTAGTTCTTCTTGAACACCTGTATCATCATCTTCACCACAACTCATAGAAATGTCACCATTAGATTCATCAAACGTAATGTGTATCGCTTCCTCTATGATCAGTGTTCTACGATTATAAACTCTGAACCTCTTTTGTTTTCACAATATCCCAAGAAAATTCCCTCATCAGATTTTTTGTCAAACTTTCCAAGATGTTCCTTGATATTCAAAATGAAACATTTACAACCAAATACTTTAAAGTAACCAACAACAGGCTTTTTGTCAAACATAAGCTCATAGGAGGTTTTGTTCAAAATTGGTCTTAGGAGAACTCTGTTCATGGTATAACAGGCTGTGTTTATGGCTTCAGCCCAAAAATATTTTGGTAAATTGCATTCACTAAGCATGGTTCTAGCAGCCTCTTGGAGAGTTCTATTTTTTCTTTCTACAACTCCATTTTGTTGGGGGACTCTAGCAATAGAGAATTCATGAGTAATGCCATTATGATCACAAAATTCTGGAAAACCACAGAACTTGAATTCTGACCCATTATCACTTCTAATCCTAACAATTTTCAAGCCAAGCAGATTTTGCACTTTAGCAAACAATGAAGTAAAATTCTTAAAGGCATCATCTTTATGAGTAAGAAATATCACCCAAGTATATCTAGAGTAATCATCAACAATCACAAAACAATATCTCTTACCACCAAGGCTTGTAGTTTGTGTAGGACCAAACAGGTCAAGGTGCAAAAGTTCAAGTGGTTTTGAAGTAGAAACACATTTCTTGTATTTAAAAGATACCTTGACTTGTTTTCCAAATTGGCAAGCATCACATATCCGGTCCTTTTCAAATTTGATTTTTGGGAGACCTCTAACAAGATCCTTTTTAGAGATTTCCTTTAGCAAATCCATGTTGAAGTGACACAGTCTTCTATGCCATAACCATGGGTCCTCATTTGCTACTTTGAGACATTTGAGATATGAGGAGTCAATTTTTTCAAGAATAACTACATAGACATCATTAACCCTTTTTCCTTTGAAAATAATGTTGAACTTTGAGTCAAATATGAGACATTCAAGCTTTTTGAACAATACAAACAGATTCCTATCACACAGTTGGCTAACACTTAATAAATTGTAGCTCAGATTATCAACGAGAAGAACATTGTGGATAGAGGTTTTACCATTCTTACCAACATCACCAATACCAACAGTTTTGGCTTTGTTATCATCTCCAAACGTTACTTTTCACTTGCTTTTTGCTTGAGTTTAATGAATTGTGAAGCATCACCAGTCATATGTCTTGAACATCCACTATCAATGAACCATTTTGATTCTTTAGCAATGTTATCCTGATTCACCTACACACAAACCCACAGGATAATACTTGGTACCCTTTACATATTGGGTCCTTGAGAGTTAGTCTTATGTCTAACTATCCACATGCATCTCATTCCATTCCTCATGTTTTTCTTAACATAACAGTTGCTATTCATGTGACCAGATTGACAACAAAAGTTGCATACTGACATTGGATCAATCAAATGAACAGGTTTAATGAATCTGACTTGCCTTCTCCTGTGGATAGCAAACTCATTTGCATTTTGATTCAGTCTTATTTGATGAGTATTAACATAAGGTTCAGTGTCATTCTTTTGAAGACGGTTCTGTTTCATATGATGTAACAAATGACATAAATCATCCATCCTTTTTCTTAAGCTCATTTCTGAGTATGTCACATAAATTTTTCTTTTTGTAAAGTTCAGCAATCACATTAGTTTCAGTTCTTTTCAGGTTCTCATTTTCATGCTTAAGGCACTTGTTTTGTCGAAAAAGACTTGCATTATCTTGTATTAGAAAGCTAATTTTCTGCTTCAGTTCCTTGTTTTTAACGTAGGATTCTTTCAAGCTGTTATGCATTTTTTCTAGAAAAGAGTTAACATCATCATCAGATTCACTATCACTGTCGGTTTGAGAGTTGCATTGTGTTACCTCTTCATCTCCAATGGCCATGAAAGCCACTTGAGCAGATTCCTCTTCTTCTTCAACTTCGCCTTCTGAGTTGCAATCATTCCAGGTAATCTGGAAATTGTTGAACTTTGACTTTCGTTCAACCTTGTTCTCCTTCTTTTTCTTCATTGGAAACTCATTTGCATAGTGTCCTGGTTGGCCACATTCGAAACACTTATCAGTCAGCTTCTTGTTGAATTCCAGTTTCCCTCTGTTTCTGAAGTCATTAGACTGATTTGGTAAGGAATAGCTGGATCCGCCTTTCCTGAATCTTCTTTTGTTGAGAAATCTTTTGAAACCTCTTGTGATGAGTGCAATATCACTGTCATCACCTTCCAAATCATTTTCATCCTGTGAGGCTTTTTCATCTTCGTCTTGTGAAGCTTTCAGAGCAATACTTTTTCTTACTTTTGTGTCTTCTTCATCCTGCATCTTAGATTTAAGTTTCAGTTCGTAAGAAGTTAGAGAGTTAATCAGAGATTCAATGGATAAAGTATTTAGATCCTTGGCTTCCTCAATGGCAGTCACTTTGCTTTTCCAGTCCTTTGATAGAGCATTCAGAATTTTTCTGTTCTTCTCACCTAGAGAGTACTCCTTCTCAAGCACCTCTAAATCCTTGATCAGATCATTGAATCTACAATATATTTTGTCAATGTTTTCATGAGGCTCCATCTTAAAAGATTCATACTTAGTGACCAGAATGGATTTCTTTTGTTCTCTCACATTCTCGCTTCCCTCATGGATCTCTCTAAGTTTATCCCAAATTTCTTTTGCAGATCTGCAGCCTTTGACTCTAATAGACTCATTTGAGTCTAATGCACTGTATAGAACGTTCATAGCCTTGGTATTTAGAGTGAGATGAGTTCTATCTGCAGCAGTCAGCTCACTTCTGGCCTTTTGTCTCGGCCTATGAGTAGTTTCATCAATAATCGTTGCGTCATATGGACCTTCACTAACAATAAACCACAACTCAATATCAATAGATTGTAAGAATATAATCATCCTTTCCTTCCAGCTCACATAGTTTGATCCATTGAACATTGGAGGTCTAGTAACAGATTGTCCCTCAAAGAACATGGCATTGTTGGTTGTCATATCTACTCCCAAGCCGATTGAGCTTAATCTCTAGGAGACCAAGTTCTGATACCAATTGTAAGGATCGAAAACAACCTAAGAGGGGGGGTGAATTAGGTTTTCAAAAAAACCAGCTAAGATATAGGTCACTTTTCTTCAAGGCCTACCTTTCTTTTCTCAAAGACCACCCAATGGATCAGATTACTAAAAAGCACAGGTATTCGTAAGATGAAGATGAGAGCAGTTTATATGGAAAAGCTGTAAACGAAAATAGAGAAACAAACCAGACTTCAAACTCTACTGGAGTTTGAACAGCACTTTTATATACCAGGTTACTTCAAGTTGAACAATCTTGCAACCAATATCCTGTGTACAAGGGAAGGATCACTTCCTTCTTGCCCCAAACCACACTTGGTCAAGCAAGGAAGTTTTACAAACAATCGAAAAACCCTCTAGAAAGCACATGTATGAAGAAGCTATGTAGATGAAGAGGAGAGCAGTTTATATGAAAAGCTGTAAACGAAAATAGAGAAACAAACCAGACTTCAAACTCTACTGGAGTTTGAACAGCACTTTTATATACCAGGTTACTTCAAGTTGAACAATCTTGCAACCAATATCCTGTGTACAAGGGAAGGATCACTTCCTTCTTGCCCCAAACCACACTTGGTCAAGCAAGGAAGTTTTACAAACAATCGAAAAACCTCACAATGCTACACTATTGAAGAAGCTTGTCACACTTGAAAAACTACAAGAGAATTGCACAAGTAAGAATACAAATGTTCCTTTGGAGTATTCTAATACTTGAATCACTCACAATCTGATGTAGACTTGATGTGCAAAGTTGTTCTGAGATGGTTGACTTTGTTCTTTTTATAGGAGACCAGAAAATTCTTCAATTAATGCTGTCAACGGGTAGAAGGCAACTGAAGAGTCAACTAGCCGTTGGTGCTGTCGGACGTCCGATGTTCAGTTTTTATGCGTCCGAACGAGATCAATGAGTTCTGGAAGTTTTCTTGAATCTCTTAGGACGTCCGATCCCTTATCATCATGCGTCCGAGGGTAAGATGCACACTTGAAATTTCCTCTTCAATTCCTTCGGACGGCCGATGTGTCCAGAGTATTGCGTCCGAAGTGCAGCAACGCTGGTCGGACGTCCGATACTCAGGTGTTGAGCGTCCTATCGTGATCAGTAATTGTAGAAGCCCTGGCTTGTCTTCTTCGGACGTCCGAGTCTGAGTTCTTCACACGTCCGAAGGTACTCAAAGAATGTCGGACGTCCGATACTCTCCTTTTGTGCGTCCGACAACTTCCTCAGCACTTTTCATCCTTTTTGATCTTCTTTTATTTGCTTTAAGTCCACAGACCTGTTTAGTGTTATTTCTGAAAAGGATCTCTACAAAGAGTATTAGTAACATCCATTTGTTTTGTAATCATCAAAAGATGTGAATTGAGATAAACAATCTCCCCCTTTTTGATGATGACAAAACATTTGGATCGAGCAAAAATATACGAGCTGGGATATAACAACTCCCCCTAACGAAGTGCATGAGTATTTAGGAAGAAATGCAACGCAACTCCCCCTGAAACTGACTCCCCCTAACTAGTTACTCTATACCATCAATGCTAATCCAATTCTCCTCCTTTTTGTCATCACAAAAGTGAGTATCAGTTTTAATACCAGCACCATAAATATTCATAACAAACACTTAGTTATAACATCCATAAATAGTAGAAAATATCCAGTAGTACAGACCAGGTGTACATCACTTAGCCAAAAGTTTTGCAATGCAAAAGATGAACTATAGTCCTAGATTAAGGTGCAGTGACCTAGTAGTGCCTAGATGGTGATTTTAGATGATCCAGGCCTCCTCCTGGCCAGACGAAACTGTTCAGGGTCCTCTTCTTCCTCAGTTTCTTCGTCATCATCTTCATATGCTTCCTCAGTTGCTGGAGCCTTGCCTTTATCCTTGGGCTGAGAACTGGAAGCTGGTGTGGTCTCAGTACCAGTAGTTGGCCCTGTGGGCTCAGGTCTTGGCTCTTTCCCATGAACATTTGCATTGTTTTCAGGTATTGGAGGGACAACAAGAATTCTTTTTTCAATGAAGGAGGATTGTTGGGCAGGGGTCATGGTCATCATGAGACCATCTTCAATAAGCATGACATGATGTTTGAGGTCTTCAAGCAGGGAGATGACTTCAGAATTGGATGCGAAGGACTTGCTGGCAGACTTTCTAGGATGAATGGTGAAGGGAGAGACATAGTCTGACTGATCACGAGGAGTCCTAGGAGTGACAGGGGTTTCATGAAGGTTTTTCCTTCTGGATTCAGCCACAGTCTCCTTATAGCACCAATGGCCATAAAAAAATCTTAAATTCTTTCTTTCAAAATAAGCTTTTGAGAAAACTGATGAAGCACTGTCTTTGGGAGATTTTCCAGAAAAAGGTATTTCAAAATGTGCAAAGATAGGAGTCAGAAATCTGCCATAAGAGAGCTTCTTACGACTGTCAGTGCTAATTTTGAGCAGAAACTTGCACATTATAAAACCAAAGTCAATGCGAATTTTTTCAACAAAGCAGTAGAAAAGATAAAGTTCCATTTTGTTTACATCTGTTCTGTGGCCATCAGTTGGCACCAACAGATTCGAAATGATGGTGAAGATGATCAGATTCTGAGGACTGAAATCATCTAATCTTGCCTCAGCAGGAGTATTGAAGTGAGTTTGAAAATAGGTCATGAGTTTGGCAATGTAAAAATGATGGTAGGCAGAAGGAAATTCCTCATATGAAAAGAAATTTGCAATTTTTCCTTTGAAACCAGATTCAATGCTAGTTTTCAAAATGGAATTCACAATGTCAGGAGTTAACGTGATGTCTATAGAGTTGACCTTAGAGATGAGTTCAGTGTGTGATTTACCCTTTCTAAGATTAGCAAAGAATTGATAAAGCATGTCAGGGTAAAAGACAATAGGAATGGTCAGAAGATGAGTCCATTTCTGGAATTCAAACAGTTTAATGACAGGTTCAAGATCAAGCTTACGAAATTCGTAGGGAAGGATGAGCCTTTGGGTGATGAACCCTTTTTGAGAGACTAACTCAAATCTGTCTTTGGCTTCATCATCAATGAATTTTGGGAGAGGAGTGGGTTCTGTTATGGGCTGTGTTACTGGATCTTTCCCAGAACGTTTCCCTTTCGAGGTTTGTGTGGCAGATGCCCCAACATTCTGAGCCTCAGACCTTGTCCTTGGAGATTTCCTGGTGGAGGGTTCAGGTGTTTGCTGATTCTCAGCAATGTTTCGTTCATTCTGCTAATCAACAGAAGGATCAGCAGATTGCTTTTTCTTGGATTGGGCAGTGCTCTTCCTCTTTGCAGTTCTCTTTTTTTTACCAGATGACCTTGTGACAGTTTCATCACCCTGGGTAGCCTGCTCTGGTTCCTTATTTCCACCAACAATGTTCCCTTCAGAGTTCTGCCCTTCCAACTCTCATCAGATGATTCAGCAGTTGGAGTAACCAATTTTCTTTGAGCAATTTGCTTCGCTTTACCACCACGGGTCACAATCTTCTTCTTAGGCGCCACAGGAGGTGGTTCCTCAATCTCAATGTCCTCATCTCTAAGCCTAAAGGACCGTCCGACACTAGTAGATTCACCTCTGATTCTAACCATGATGCAATGTGGATGTGTTTTTTATGCAGAACGTGTTGTACAGAGGAAGAATGCAGTATGAGCAAGAATGAGAATGCACTGAAATGCCGCAGGGAGAGAATTATAAAAGTTAGGATTTCGGATGTGAATTGGGAACAATGGGGTAGTTGGGGGTTAGGAGTGATTTTTATGAGTGGTTAATGAGCAATAGGGGTGTAATGGAGTTGGTTGAGTCAATTTCTTGGAACTTGGTTTGATGAGAGAGGAATTTGAATTTCGAATATGAGAGGAAACTGAAAGGTTGCGTCCGAGACTATGGAAGATAATGAACTAGGAAGAATAGGTAACTGCCTTATAGTGCTCAAATTTTTGAGTATCGGACGTCCGAACGTATTGAAGCGTCCAACACATCCGTCCGAACCAGGATTTTTCTGAAACTGGACGAAGAACAATGTCGGACGTCCGTTCCAATTCATCGGACGTCCAATAAGGATTGACCAAAAAACAAAACTTAGAATATTTTTTCTAAGACGTCCAGTTTTGTTCTCAGGAACACAAATTGATCCAGTGGAAGAGCTTTTGTGAGGATATCAGCGATTTGCTCTTTAAAACAAACAAACTGGACACGGATTACCCCCTTTGAGACAAGATCGCGAATGAAATGATGCTTTATATCAATGTGCTTAGTCCTAGAGTGCTGAATAGGATTTTTTGTCACATTAATTGCACTAGTGTTGTCACAGTACATAGGTACACATTCATACACTAAACCAAAATCATTCAATGTGTTTTTCATCCATAGCAATTGAGCACAACAAGTACCAGCAGCAACATATTCAGCTTCAGTAGTGGACAATGAGATAGCATTTTATTTTTTAATAAACCAAGATACCAAACAATTTCCAACAAAGTTGCATATACCAGTAGTACTTTTTCTATCTATTTTACAACCACCGAAATCAACATCAGAGAATCCATATAAAGGAAGTTCATGACATTTTGGATACCATAAACCAAAGTTTAAGGTTTCTTTAAGATATCTAAAAATTCTTTTTACTGCAATCAAGTGTGATTCCTTTGGACAGGATTGAAATCGAGCACATAAGCATACAGCAAACATGATGTCAGGCCTACTGGCAGTTAAATAAAGTAAACTTCCAATCATACCTCTGTACTTCTTTTCCTCAATTTTCGTACCTTCCTCATCCTTGTCAAGTTTGGTAAAGGTGCACATAGGTGTTCCAATAGGCTTTGAATCCTCCATTCCAAATCTTTTCAACAGCTCCTTGGTGTATTTTGCTTGATTTATAAATGTTCCATCTTGGGTTTGAACCACTTGGAGTCCAAGGAAGAAGTTCAGTTCTCCCATCATGCTCATTTCAAATTCTTTTTGCATGATGATGGAAAAGTCCTTGCACAAGCTCTCATTAGTAGCACCAAATATGATATCATCCACATATATTTGCACAATTAAAAGGTCTCGTGAGCTTTGTTTTGTGAAAAGTGTAGTATCTACAATGCCCCTTTTAAAACCATTTTCAATTAAAAATTCACTCAGACGTTCATACCATGCTCTAGGAGCTTGCTTTAATCCGTATAAAGCTTTTGAGAGTTTAAAAACATGATCTGGATAAGATACATTTTCAAAACCAGGAGGTTGGTCAACATAGACTTCTTGATCTATAAAACCATTCAAGAAAGCATTCTTAACATCCATCTGAAATAACTTAAAATTCTTGAAACATGCAAATGTTAGAAACATTCTTATGGACTCCAGCCTAGCTACAGGTGCAAAGGACTCATCAAAGTCTATCCCCTCTTCTTGAGTGTATCACTTAGCCACCAGCCTGGCCTTATTTCTAACAACCTCCCCTTTATCATTCATTTTGTTTCTAAAAACCCACTTTGTGCCAATGATAGGATGGTCTTGTGGTCTAGCAACCAGGGTCCAAACCTTGTTTCTTTCAAATTGGATTAACTCTTCTTCCATAGCTAAAATCCAGTGCTCATCATTCAATGCATCAACAACATTTTTAGGTTCAATATGTGATACTAAAGCAAGATTATCTACTAGGTGTCTAGAAGAACGAGTTCTGACCTTTTCAGATGGATCACCAATTATAAGCTCCCTGGGATGGTTATGAACAAATTTCCAGGTTCTTGGTAGATCATTAGGAGTAGCGGTATCTCTGTCATTCACTTCTCCAGCTGGACTGTCTTGAGTATCAGCATCCTTTAAATCAGTTTCTGGTGAAGCAGAGTCATGATCATTGATTGCTAACTTCTTTAGTTCTTCTTGAACACCTGTATCATCATCTTCACCATAACTCATAGAAATGTCACCATTAGATTCATCAAACGTAATGTGTATCGCTTCCTCTATGATCAGTGTTCTACGATTATAAACTCTGAAGCCTCTTTT